>NW_028165369.1:17500-25552 GCF_964263955.1 Coregonus lavaretus | reverse complement strand
GCTACCTGTAGGTGCTGTTTCCTCCAGTCAGTTCATCCTAACACTGTTCCTCTGCTACCTGTAGGTGCTGTTTCCTCCAGTCAGTTCATCCTAACACTGTTCCTCTGCTACCTGTAGGTGCTGTTTCCTCCAGTCAGTTCATCCTAACACTGTTCCTCTGCTACCTGTAGGTGCTGTTTCCTCCAGTCAGTTCATCCTAACACTGTTCCTCTGCTACCTGTAGGTGCTGTTTCCTCCAGTCAGTTTATCCTAACACTGTTCCTCTGCTACCTGTAGGTGCTGTTTCCTCCAGTCAGTTCATCCTAACACTGTTCCTCTGCTACCTGTAGGTGCTGTTTCCTCCAGTCAGTTCATCCTAACACTGTTCCTCTGCTACCTGTAGGTGCTGTTTCCTCCAGTCAGTTCATCCTAACACTGTTCCTCTGCTACCTGTAGGTGCTGTTTCCTCCAGTCAGTTCATCCTAACACTGTTCCACTTCCTCTGCTACCTGTAGGTGCTGTTTCCTCCAGTCAGTTCATCCTAACACTGTTCCTCTGCTACCTGTAGGTGCTGTTTCCTCCAGTCAGTTCACCCTAACACTGTTCCACTTCCTCTGCTACCTGTAGGTGCTGTTTCCTCCAGTCAGTTCATCCAAACACTGTTCCTCTGCTACCTGTAGGTGCTGTTTCCTCCAGTCAGTTCATCCTAACACTGTTCCTCTGCTACCTGTAGGTGCTGTTTCCTCCAGTCAGTTCATCCTAACACTGTTCCTCTGCTACCTGTAGGTGCTGTTTCCTCCAGTCAGTTCATCCTAACACTGTTCCTCTGCTACCTGTAGGTGCTGTTTCCTCCAGTCAGTTTATCCTAACACTGTTCCTCTGCTACCTGTAGGTGCTGTTTCCTCCAGTCAGTTCATCCTAACACTGTTCCTCTGCTACCTGTAGGTGCTGTTTCCTCCAGTCAGTTCATCCTAACACTGTTCCTCTGCTACCTGTAGGTGCTGTTTCCTCCAGTCAGTTCATCCTAACACTGTTCCTCTGCTACCTGTAGGTGCTGTTTCCTCCAGTCAGTTCATCCTAACACTGTTCCACTTCCTCTGCTACCTGTAGGTGCTGTTTCCTCCAGTCAGTTCATCCTAACACTGTTCCTCTGCTACCTGTAGGTGCTGTTTCCTCCAGTCAGTTCACCCTAACACTGTTCCACTTCCTCTGCTACCTGTAGGTGCTGTTTCCTCCAGTCAGTTCATCCTAACACTGTTCCTCTGCTACCTGTAGGTGCTGTTTCCTCCAGTCAGTTCATTCCTAACACTGTTCCTCTGCTACCTGTAGGTGCTGTTTCCTCCAGTAAGTTCATCCTAACACTGTTCCTCTGCTACCTGTAGGTGCTGTTTCCTCCAGTCAGTTCATCCTAACACTGTTCCTCTGCTACCTGTAGGTGCTGTTTCCTCCAGTCAGTTCATCCTAACACTGTTCCTCTGCTACCTGTAGGTGCTGTTTCCTCCAGTCAGTTCATCCTAACACTGTTCCTCTGCTACCTGTAGGTGCTGTTTCCTCCAGTCAGTTCATCCTAACACTGTTCCTCTGCTACCTGTAGGTGCTGTTTCCTCCAGTCAGTTCATCCTAACACTGTTCCTCTGCTACCTGTAGGTGCTGTTTCCTCCAGTCAGTTCATCCTAACACTGTTCCTCTGCTACCTGTAGGTGCTGTTTCCTCCAGTCAGTTCATCCTAACACTGTTCCTCTGCTACCTGTAGGTGCTGTTTCCTCCAGTCAGTTCATCCTAACACTGTTCCTCTGCTACCTGTAGGTGCTGTTTCCTCCAGTCAGTTCATCCTAACACTGTTCCACTTCCTCTGCTACCTGTAGGTGCTGTTTCCTCCAGTCAGTTCATCCTAACACTGTTCCTCTGCTACCTGTAGGTGCTGTTTCCTCCAGTCAGTTCATCCTAACACTGTTCCACTCTCTGCTACCTGTAGGTGCTGTTTCCTCCAGTCAGTTCATCCTAACACTGTTCCTCTGCTACCTGTAGGTGCTGTTTCCTCCAGTCAGTTCATCCTAACACTGTTCCACTTCCTCTGCTACCTGTAGGTGCTGTTTCCTCCAGTCAGTTCATCCTAACACTGTTCCTCTGCTACCTGTAGGTGCTGTTTCCTCCAGTCAGTTCATCCTAACACTGTTCCTCTGCTACCTGTAGGTGCTGTTTCCTCCAGTCAGTTCATCCTAACACTGTTCCTCTGCTACCTGTAGGTGCTGTTTCCTCCAGTCAGTTCATCCTAACACTGTTCCTCTGCTACCTGTAGGTGCTGTTTCCTCCAGTCAGTTCATCCTAACACTGTTCCTCTGCTACCTGTAGGTGCTGTTTCCTCCAGTCAGTTCATCCTAACACTGTTCCTCTGCTACCTGTAGGTGCTGTTTCCTCCAGTCAGTTCATCCTAACACTGTTCCTCTGCTACCTGTAGGTGCTGTTTCCTCCAGTCAGTTCATCCTAACACTGTTCCTCTGCTACCTGTAGGTGCTGTTTCCTCCAGTCAGTTCTTCCTAACACTGTTCCTCTGCTACCTGTAGGTGCTGTTTCCTCCAGTCAGTTCATCCTAACACTGTTCCTCTGCTACCTGTAGGTGCTGTTTCTCTGCTTTCTCCAGTCAGTTCATCCTAACACTGTTCCACTTCCTCTGCTACCTGTAGGTGCTGTTTCCTCCAGTCAGTTCATCCTAACACTGTTCCTCTGCTACCTGTAGGTGCTGTTTCCTCCAGTCAGTTTATCCTAACACTGTTCCTCTGCTACCTGTAGGTGCTGTTTCCTCCAGTCAGTTCATCCTAACACTGTTCCTCTGCTACTTGTAGGTGCTGTTTCCTCCAGTCAGTTCATCCTAACACTGTTCCTCTGCTACCTGTAGGTGCTGTTTCCTCCAGTCAGTTCATCCTAACACTGTTCCTCTGCTACCTGTAGGTGCTGTTTCCTCCAGTCAGTTCATCCTAACACTGTTCCTCTGCTACTTGTAGGTGCTGTTTCCTCCAGTCAGTTCATCCTAACACTGTTCCTCTGCTACCTGTAGGTGCTGTTTACTCCAGTCAGTTTATCCTAACACTGTTCCTCTGCTACCTGTAGGTGCTGTTTCCTCCAGTCAGTTCATCCTAACACTGTTCCTCTGCTACTTGTAGGTGCTGTTTCCTCCAGTCAGTTCATCCTAACACTGTTCCTCTGCTACCTGTAGGTGCTGTTTCCTCCAGTCAGTTTATCCTAACACTGTTCCTCTGCTACCTGTAGGTGCTGTTTCCTCCAGTCAGTTCATCCTAACACTGTTCCTCTGCTACCTGTAGGTGCTGTTTCCTCCAGTCAGTTCATCCTAACACGGTTCCTCTGCTACCTGTAGGTGCTGTTTCCTCCAGTCAGTTCATCCTAACACTGTTCCTCTGCTACTTGTAGGTGCTGTTTCCTCCAGTCAGTTCATCCTAGCACTGTTCCTCTGCTGAACCTTTAGGTGCTGTTTCCTCCAGTCAGTTTATCCTAACACTGTTCCTCTGCTACCCGTAGGTGCTGTTTCCTCCAGTCAGTTCATCCTAACACTGTTCCTCTGCTACTTGTAGGTGCTGTTTCCTCTAGTCAGTTCATCCTAACACTGTTCCTCTGCTACCTGTAGGTGCTGTTTCCACCAGTCAGTTCATCCTAACACTGTTCCTCTTCTACTTGTAGGTGCTGTTTCCTCCAGTCAGTTTATCCTAACACTGTTCCTCTGCTACCTGTAGGTGCTGTTTCCTCCAGTCAGTTCATCCTAACACTGTTCCTCTGCTACCTGTAGGTGCTGTTTCCTCCAGTCAGTTCATCCTAACACTGTTCCTCTGCTACCTGTAGGTGCTGTTTCCTCCAGTCAGTTCATCCTAACACTGTTCCTCTGCTACTTGTAGGTGCTGTTTCCTCCAGTCAGTTCATCCTAACACTGTTCCTCTGCTACCTGTAGGTGCTGTTTCCTCCAGTCAGTTCATCCTAACACTGTTCCTCTGCTACCTGTAGGTGCTGTTTCCTCCAGTCAGTTCATCCTAACACTGTTCCACTTCCTCTGCTACCTGTAGGTGCTGTTTCCTCCAGTCAGTTCATCCTAACACTGTTCCTCTGCTACCTGTAGGTGCTGTTTCCTCCAGTCAGTTTATCCTAACACTGTTCCTCTGCTACCTGTAGGTGCTGTTTCCTCCAGTCAGTTCATCCTAACACTGTTCCTCTGCTACTTGTAGGTGCTGTTTCCTCCAGTCAGTTCATCCTAACACTGTTCCTCTGCTACCTGTAGGTGCTGTTTCCTCCAGTCAGTTCATCCTAACACTGTTCCTCTGCTACCTGTAGGTGCTGTTTCCTCCAGTCAGTTCATCCTAACACTGTTCCTCTGCTACTTGTAGGTGCTGTTTCCTCCAGTCAGTTCATCCTAACACTGTTCCTCTGCTACCTGTAGGTGCTGTTTACTCCAGTCAGTTTATCCTAACACTGTTCCTCTGCTACCTGTAGGTGCTGTTTCCTCCAGTCAGTTCATCCTAACACTGTTCCTCTGCTACTTGTAGGTGCTGTTTCCTCCAGTCAGTTCATCCTAACACTGTTCCTCTGCTACCTGTAGGTGCTGTTTCCTCCCAGTCAGTTTATCCTAACACTGTTCCTTGCTACCTGTAGGTGCTGTTTCCTCCAGTCAGTTCATCCTAACACTGTTCCTCTGCTACCTGTAGGTGCTGTTTCCTCCAGTCAGTTCATCCTAACACGGTTCCTCTGCTACCTGTAGGTGCTGTTTCCTCCAGTCAGTTCATCCTAACACTGTTCCTCTGCTACTTGTAGGTGCTGTTTCCTCCAGTCAGTTCATCCTAGCACTGTTCCTCTGCTGCCTTTAGGTGCTGTTTCCTCCAGTCAGTTTATCCTAACACTGTTCCTCTGCTACCTGTAGGTGCTGTTTCCTCCAGTCAGTTCATCCTAACACTGTTCCTCTGCTACTTGTAGGTGCTGTTTCCTCTAGTCAGTTCATCCTAACACTGTTCCTCTGCTACCTGTTGGTGCTGTTTCCACCAGTCAGTTCATCCTAACACTGTTCCTCTGCTACTTGTAGGTGCTGTTTCCTCCAGTCAGTTTATCCTAACACTGTTCCTCTGCTACCTGTAGGTGCTGTTTCCTCCAGTCAGTTCATCCTAACACTGTTCCTCTGCTACCTGTAGGTGCTGTTTCCTCCAGTCAGTTCATCCTAACACTGTTCCTCTGCTACCTGTAGGAGCTGTTTCCTCCAGTCAGTTCATCCTAACACTGTTCCTCTGCTACTTGTAGGTGCTGTTTCCTCCAGTCAGTTCATCCTAACACTGTTCCTCTGCTACCTGTAGGTGCTGTTTCCTCCAGTCAGTTCATCCTAACACTGTTCCTCTGCTACCTGTAGGTGCTGTTTCCTCCAGTCAGTTCATCCTAACACTGTTCCTCTGCTACTTGTAGGTGCTGTTTCCTCCAGTCAGTTCATCCTAACACTGTTCCTCTGCTACCTGTAGGTGCTGTTTCCTCCAGTCAGTTCATCCTAACACTGTTCCTCTGCTACCTGTAGGTGCTGTTTCCTCCAGTCAGTTCATCCTAACACTGTTCCTTCCTCTGCTACCTGTAGGTGCTGTTTCCTCCAGTCAGTTCATCCTAACACTGTTCCTCTGCTACCTGTAGGTGCTGTTTCCTCCAGTCAGGACGGGATCTCTGGAGCAGAGGTGGAGCTGAGAGTCAGACCAGGAGACAACGTTGTTCTTCACTGTGACATCAGACATAACATAGAAACAGTCTGGATCAGAAACTGTTCTCGTGGGAGTGAAACGTGTGAAGTTTCAGTCTTCAAGTCGTTCAAGGACCCTGTCCCCCGCTTCACTTTCCTCTGGAGGCGGTCTCTGAGATTCTATGACTTGCTGATTGAGAACGTCACTGAGTCTGACCTGGGACTGTACCACTGCGCCACCATGGGGAGAGAAGAGCAGGAGAGATCCGACGGGGCTGTGTATTACCTAGAGGTCTATCGCTATGGAAACGCCACCACAACCATTTCCTTTGGTAAGAACAAACTCCTTTTTTTTTCTTTTTTTTTTACATGTTTCTGTTTTATCTATTCGGTTTAATTTGGAAAAAGTCTATAAAGTGTATAAATGTCTTTATGTGACAAAAATAGACGGAGGAACATGTATTTTACCTTTGTATCATCAGAAGATTTTCACTGTCAAACAATATCAGTTTAAACACAACATTTCCATTTCCCTTCGTGTAACGTAGAAAGGACACAACGGTTGATGGTCATAAAAGTACATAGGAAGTTGCCCACTGATAATGTACCTCTCCATTAAACAGAGAACATCCATGACAGCCCTGACCTTGACTGTGGTCTGAGCTGGGTCCTGGTGCTGGCCTCCAAAGGTCTGTTTCTGCTCCTCGTTCCTGCTGCCTTCTGGGTCGTCGAAACACATGGTGAGTGAGTGAGGACATTGGGATACACGGCTACTGATATCAGTTAGTTTTTGTTACGTATCAAGGTGTCAGTCACTTAACTGAATTACATGTCTGTTCCTCACCACTGGTTATGATGACCATGTTGACCGTTTTTTCTGTTGTTGTTTTTTTAAATATTAGGAGCAAGGAGGAGCGGCAGAAAATAAGCGGAGACTGTAGCTGCTACGTCCCCTTAGAGATGTTTTGGGGTTTTTCTACGATCAAATCAGTGTTGTTGTTTTTCCTAGAAACTCTTACAACACGTTTTGTCAATTCAGGCTTTATGCTCGTATTTTTGGTTAAAGTTGTGTGCGTGTCGCTCACTGCTCGAGGTGAACAGACCAATGAATTGATTCCCTTCTTACAGATTAGAATTCTCAATGATGTAAAAAGGCTATCCTTACTTTTTCTGTAGCTATGTGACTGTTTTAGCATTTTATTTGATACTATGTCACCAAACAATAAATACTTACAAAACAATGATCAATTGGAAAGTTTGTCAACATTTATTTTAAAAATTCATCATTATCAATTCACGCAGTTTCCTTTGAATAAAGTATTTAGTGCAGGTCCTTTTCCTAGGACCTTGACTTTGTCAAGACTTTTCTTTAGATATTTTTGACCCTATCCTAGACACGCAAGACTATAAAACGGTCAATAAAATAAATTATATTTAATTAACAAACAAGTAAAAGATGTCATGAACATTTTCAACATAAAAGTTTCGAGAAACTAACCCCAAGGCACCTTCAAATAAAACCTGTAAACAAATAACCTTGAAAAGAAAAACTTAACTTCCATCCCTAAAGGAAGTAAAAGAGCAGAACAATTCTCAAAAACAGGTTAATTTAATTTAATTAAATTAATTAATTGTTAAAAAATCAGCTCCGTTTCAAAGAAACAAAGAGCAACATGCTTTCAACCATGTTCAGGGTTACAAAATGCTGGTGATTGTCCCCAAATGTCCAGGTTTTCCAGAAATCCTGGTTGGAATATTCCAGATTTTCCCTCTTGATTCTGTGAATCTTCTTACCAGGATTCCAGGAAAACCTGGGAATTTTGGGAAAGTTACCAACATGTTGCAACCGTACACATACTAGAAATCTCCCCCAAGCAAAGCTCTGTGACTGCACTGAGAAACAATTATAGGAACCATTGAGAAGCACTGTGACTGCACTGACAAAAAGGTCTAGGAACCATTGAAAAGCACTGTGACTGCACTGACAAAAAGGTCTAGGGACCATTGAGAAGCACTGTGACTGCACTGAGAAAAAAATTATAGGAACCATAGAGAAGCACTGTGACTGCACTGACAAAAAGGTCTAGGGACCATTGAACAGCACTCCCAATCCAAATAAACTACCAGTTGCTTCTATCATACAGGAGAAGAGCTCCTAAGAAATGCTCCTAGTCAAGAAATAAATATCTCAGTGCTAAACACCCAACGCTGAACATAGGAGGGGATCAAACATAGTTTGGGATCACACTGCTTCGAAAAGGAAGCTGAAAACGGGACACCATCATTGGTCTACTTATTAAGACTTCCTTGCAGAGACAACATAAGGCACCATAGCTTATCTTACACCCTTCATCCTCTTTGTTCCT
>NW_028165369.1:0-12500 GCF_964263955.1 Coregonus lavaretus | reverse complement strand
TAAGAACGACATATTCTTTGACGAAGGGTTATTTCTCATTTAAATCTTAAAGGCTTAATGTGCAACATTCCAAACATGACTAAATGATCTCAAATCAATTGCTAAAACTCTAATTTAGATGTATTTGTTTCTCCTTAACAATATGTTTAGTCTACTAATAACGCATGCATAACAACTTATCTAAGGGCTTGTGTAGAGTTGCAGAGGTTGTTGAAGTAGCCTTTCATTTGAACTGCCTTGAGGACCTTGTCCTTGTTGCTGCAGAGATTGTTGAAGTATGCTCTCATTTTAACAGTCTTGAGGGCCGTGTCCTTGTTGCTGCAGAGGTTGTTGAAGTAGCCTCTCATTTGAACTGCCTTGAGGACCTTGTCCTTGTTGCTGCAGAGGTTGTTGAAGTAGACTCTCATTTGAACTGCCTTGAGGACCTTGTCCTTGTTGTTGCAGAGGTTGTTGAAGTAGCCTCTCATTTGAACTGCCTTGAGGACCTTGTCCTTGTTGTTGCAGAGGTTGTTGAAGTAGACTCTCATTTGAACTGCCTTGAGGACCTTGTCCTTGTTGTTGCAGAGGTTGTTGAAGTAGACTCTCATTTGAACTGTCTTGAGGACCTTGTCCTTGTTGTTGCAGAGATTGTTGAAGTAGCCTCTCATTTGAACTGTCTTGAGGACCTTGTCCTTGTTGCTGCAGAGATTGTTGAAGTAGACTCTCATTTGAACTGCCTTGAGGACCTTGTCCTTGTTGTTGCAGAGATTGTTGAAGTAGACTCTCATTTGAACTGTCTTGAGGGCCTTGTCCTTGTTGTTGCAGAGATTGTTGAAGTATGCTCTCATTTTAACAGTCTTGAGGGCCTTGTCCTTGTTGTTGCAGAGATTGTTGAAGTATGCTCTCATTTTAACAGTCTTGAGGGCCGTGTCCTTGTTGTTGCAGAGATTGTTGGAGTAGACTCTCATTTGAACTGCCTTGAGGACCTTGTCCTTGTTGTTGCAGAGGTTGTTGAAGTAGCCTCTAATTTGAACTGTCTTGAGGACCTTGTCCTTGTTGCTGCAGAGATTGTTGAAGTAGACTCTCATTTGAACTGCCTTGAGGACCTTGTCCTTGTTGTTGCAGAGATTGTTGAAGTAGACTCTCATTTGAACTGCCTTGAGGACCTTGTCCTTGTTGCTGCAGAGATTGTTGAAGTAGACTCTCATTTGAACTGCCTTGAGGACCTTGTCCTTGTTGTTGCAGAGATTGTTGAAGTAGACTCTCATTTGAACTGCCTTGAGGACCTTGTCCTTGTTGTTGCAGAGATTGTTGAAGTAGCCTCTCATTTGAACTGCCTTGAGGACCTTGTCCTTGTTGTTGCAGAGATTGTTGAAGTAGACTCTCATTTGAACTGTCTTGAGGACCTTGTCCTTGTTGCTGCAGAGATTGTTGAAGTAGACTCTCATTTGAAATGCCTTGAGGACCTTGCCCTTGTTGTTGCAGAGATTGTTGAAGTAGACTCTCATTTGAACTGCCTTGAGGACCTTGTCCTTGTTGTTGCAGAGATTGTTGAAGTAGACTCTCATTTGAACTGCCTTGAGGGCCTTGTCCTTGTTGTTGCAGAGATTGTTGAAGTAGCCTCTCATTTGAACTGCCTTGAGGACCTTGTCCTTGTTGTTGCAGAGATTGTTGAAGTAGACTCTCATTTGAACTGCCTTGAGGGCCTTGTCCTTGTTGTTGCAGAGATTGTTGAAGTAGCCTCTCATTTGAACTGCCTTGAGGACCTTGTCCTTGTTGCTGCAGAGATTGTTGAAGTAGACTCTCATTTGAACTGTCTTGAGGACCTTGTCCTTGTTGTTGCAGAGGTTGTTGAAGTAGACTCTCATTTGAACTGCCTTGAGGACCTTGTCCTTGTCGTTTTCCCTTGTATTATTGATCTTAGTATTATTTGGGTGCCATGATCCTTTGTCGTAATGCATTTTGCTTGTAGTATTTTAGTATTGTCATGATATATTAGCTATTTTATGCGCCTTCAATAAATAATGTATGCACTCACTAACTGTAAGTCGCTCTGGATAAGAGCATCTGCTAAATGACTAAAATGTGAATGTAAATGTTAGGCATTTTGCTTTGAGTATTTTAGAATAGTTATATTTGCCATTGTACGTGTTACTCTGTAAATGTCCTTGGGTATCTTGAAAGCGCAAAATAAAATGTTGTATTATTATTATTATTATTATTATTAAGGGCGCACAGATCATTTTCTAATTTTCTAAAAAATTATGATAAAAGTAAAAATTCCCAAAGTTTCCAAAAGGTTACACTTTTTATATTAACTGTCATGTATAATCCACTAAAAATGAAATAATCATTTATTAATAGAACGTAGACTATTAATAAATGAGTACTAATTAATACTGTACATATTCATGAAAGTTGTAATAGTGTTATGAGCCGTTAATACCAAATATTCTCAAAATTCTGGGAATGTTGGGAAAGTTGCCAGAGCATTGCAACCCTAGGAACTGATGGGAGGTGAAGGATCAATAAAGGTCAAAGGTCATAGGTCAGAGATACAGGCAGTCTGACCCATTCAAAGAATGCTTCAAAACAGTATCTAAAACGGTTATCATAATGTTTTTGGACGTACATCCGTGTAACTTATCCAATAGACACTTTTTGTGCTCAAATTTTTTTCCATTGTAATAATAAATATTGATTGATTGATATTTTACATTTTATTCCTTTAGCACACTCTCTTATCCAGAGACAACCACATATCTCAGTCATAGTAAGCACATTTTTCCTCAATAAAGACGTGATTAGCAAAGTCAGCTACTAGGAAAAAGACAAATGCAAGTTATTGTTTGTCTTTTATGGGGATGTCTTTTTAACATATATTTTGAGATTGATTGATTACCACGGTGATCCCATACACATACACTCACCGTGCTGTTAATCTCTTTGCTTAAACATGTCTGCTTAATGACCATATTATATGTTCATTATATTGACCAGCCG
The DNA here is from genome assembly GCF_964263955.1 of Coregonus lavaretus. Lineage (NCBI taxonomy): Eukaryota > Metazoa > Chordata > Actinopteri > Salmoniformes > Salmonidae > Coregonus > Coregonus lavaretus. The sequence continues at coordinate 9,518 of NW_028165369.1, read as the reverse complement.
AGCGACTGATCGCTATAACCTACCTAAGATGTGTGCCGAGGGGTCTTCCATCAGATCCTCCAGAGAGCCTTGTATTGATCCATGGCAGGAGGGGAAGGTGGGAACAGACACCCTGGGCATCGCCACCCAGTTAGAGTCTGAATACAGCGTGGCGGTCAGGCTGGCCAGGCCAGAGTTCCTGAGAAGAGGGAAACCACACAGACGCTCTATCTGCTGCCAGCGGTGGAGACGCTCGCGTAGGCAGGCCGTGACCTCTGACAGGGCGTTCCTGTGAGGGATGTCAAAAGCACAGTTTATGTCAGCTGGTTGCTTCTGACAGGGCGTTCCTGTGATACAACGCACAAGTGGCCGACTGTTATAATATAGTAACACGTCAGCTATGTCAACACAACACGCATCAGTTTAGTGTGTTACTGTGACACAACAAAGTCAACTGTCACAAAAAAACATGTCCACTCTGTCACAAAAACACAAGTGAACTCCATCACAAAAAAACATGGCAACTCCGTCACAAAGAACACGTCAACTCCATCACAAAAACATGTCAACTCCATCACAAAGAACACGTCAACTCCATCACAAAAACATGTCAACTCCTTCACAAAAAAACAACATGTTAACGTGTGTGTGTGTGTGTGGCAGCTATTTTAGATGTAGTTTTAGTCTTAAAATACCTTTTAGTCTTAGTCACATTTTAGTCATCTCATCCTTCGTTAGTTTTAGTTATTATCAGTCCACTGAAACTCTGGACAACTTTAGTCTAGTTTTAGTTATTATCAGTCCACTAAAACTCTGGACAACTTTAGTCTAGTTTTAGTTATTATCAGTCCACTAAAACTCTGGACAACTTTAGTCTAGTTTTAGTTATTATCAGTCCACTTAAACTCAGGACAACTTTAGTCTAGTTTTAGTTATTATCAGTCGACTGAAACTCTGGACAACTTTAGTCTAGTTTTAGTTATTATCAGTCGACTGAAACTCTGGACAATTTTAGTCTAGTTTTAGTTATTATCAGTCCACTAAAACTCTGGACAACTTTAGTCTAGTTTTAGTCATTATCAGTCCACTGAAACTCTGGACAACTTTAGTCTAGTTTTAGTTATTATCAGTCGACTGAAACTCTGGACAACTTTAGTCTAGTTTTAGTTATTATCAGTCCACTAAAACTCTGGACAACTTTAGTCTAGTTTTAGTTATTATCAGTCGACTGAAACTCTGGACAACTTTAGTCTAGTTTTAGTTATTATCAGTCCACTAAAACTGGACAACTTTAGTCTAGTTTTAGTTATTATCAGTCGACTGAAACTCTGGACAACTTTAGTCTAGTTTTAGTTATTATCAGTCCACTAAAACTCAGGACAACTTTAGTCTAGTTTTAGTTATTATCAGTCGACTGAAACTCAGGACAACTTTAGTCTAGTTTTAGTTATTATCAGTCCACTAAAACTCTGGACAACTTTAGTCTAGTTTTAGTTATTATCAGTCGACTGAAACTCTGGACAACTTTAGTCTAGTTTTAGTTATTATCAGTCGACTGAAACTCTGGACAACTTTAGTCTAGTTTTAGTTATTATCAGTCCACTAAAACTCAGGACAACTTTAGTCTAGTTTTAGGTATTAACAGTCCACTAAAACTCTGGACAACTTTAGTCTAGTTTTAGTTATTATCAGTCGACTGAAACTCTGGACAACTTTAGTCTAGTTTTAGTTATTATCAGTCCACTAAAACTCAGGACAACTTTAGTCTAGTTTTAGTTATTATCAGTCGACTGAAACTCAGGACAACTTTAACCGTAACCCTTACTTTTTTTTCATTTAGCAGACGCTCTTATCCAGAGCGACTTACAGTTTAGTGAGTGCATACATTTTTCATACTGGCCCACCGTGGGAATCGAACCCACAACCCTGGCTGTTGCAAGCGCCATGCTCTACCAACTGAGCTAAAGGAGGCCTACACCTTACCTAACCCTCACCTTAATGAACCCTTACCATAACCATTTTAAATGTCAACTTCAATGGGGTAGGGACGTCCCAAGGATCCCTGATAGCACGGACCTTTAACAAAAAATGTATTCAACAAAATAGCATTTGCTTTTTTAGTTTTTCCCCATAGGAGAAAAGCAACCGCAACTCGCATTTGCGGACCGTGGCTCAGATGATCGAATAACAGCACACATTAGAGCTTCTGAGGTGATCAAAGCAGAAATAGCCTCCACGACAGTAAGAGAGAGCGTTAACATTGTTCCTAGTTGAGGGCAGATACAAGTCCAGTGTCCTGGTTTCACATCACTTCAAAATATTGAAGAGTGACTGAAGTGACTGCCTGGGAGCTGTGTGGGAGGAGCCGGGTCAGATCAGCCCAATCAGATTCACCCAACTGAAAGATGTTAATTCTGCCAATGAGAGGATTGGCATGATTAATATTCTTCATGTTTAGGGTTGAACCAAAACGGATGCAAAGTAGAGTTAAATTTAAATGTCCGTTCATCTCATGTGGAATTCTCGTCTCGTCACATTTTCATCGACTGAAATGAAAAGTAATCTCGTTATCCTCATAGTTTTAGTCAGGAAAAATAAGTTGTTGACAAGTATTTTTTGTCATAGTTATTGTTGACTCAATTAACACTGTGTGAGTGTGAGTGTGAGTGTGAGTGTGAGTGTGTGTGTGTGTGTCTGTGTGTGTGATCTTGTACTTCCATCCTCGTGGGGACCTGAAATCCCCACCTACCCATGAGGAAAAAGGCTATTTTAAATGTAGGGGTTAGGATTAGGGTTAGGGGTTAAGGTTAAGGTTAGGGAAAATATGATTTTGAATGGAAATACATTTTTAGATCCCCACGAGGATAGAAAAACAAGTGTGTGTGTCTCACTTGGCCTCCAGGATCTTGGTGTCAACGTCGTCCAGTGAGGAGCTGTGAGCAACGTGGAACGTCCCCATGAGGGAACCCCTCTTCTTCTTGATCTTCTCTGCCTGGACAGGATACGCACATACCAAGGGGTTAATATGAGGACATATCCTCCTGTTCATGTCCATACCAGGGGTTAATATGACGACATATCCTCCTGTTCATGTCCATACCAGGGGTTAATATGAGGACATATCCTCCTGTTCATGTCCATACCAGGGGTTAATATGAGGACAGATCCTCCTGTTCATGTCCATACCAAGGGGTTAATATGAGGACATATCCTCCTGTTCATGTCCATACCAAGGGGTTAATATGAGGACATATCCTCCTGTTCATGTCCATACCAGCGGTTAATATGAAGGACATATCCTCCTGTTCATGTCCATACCAAGGGGTTAATATGAGGACATATCCTCCTGTACATGTCCATACCAGGGGTTAATATGAGGACAGATCCTCCTGTTCATGTCCATACCAGGGGTTAATATGAAGGACAGATCCTCCTGTTCATGTCCATACCAGGGGTTAATATGAGGACATATCCTCCTGTTCATGTCCATACCAGGGGGTTAATATGAGGACATATCCTCCTGTTCATGTCCATACCAGGGGTTAATATGAAGGACAGATCCTCCTGTTCATGTCCATACCAGGAGTTAATATGAAGGACAGATCCTCCTGTTCATGTCCATACCAGGGGTTAATATGAGGACAGATCCTCCTGTTCATGTCCATACCAGGGGTTAATATGAAGGACAGATCCTCCTGTTCATGTCCATACCAGGGGTTAATATGAGGACAGATCCTCCTGTTCATGTCCATACCAGGGGTTAATATGAGGACATATCCTCCTGTTCATGTCCATACCAGGGGTTAATATGAAGGACAGATCCTCCTGTTCATGTCCATACCAGGGGTTAATATGAAGGACAGATCCTCCTGTTCATGTCCATACCAGGGGTTAATATGAAGGACATATCCTCCTGTTTATGTCCATACCAGGGGTTAATATGAGGACATATCCTCCTGTTCATGTCCATACCAGGGGTTAATATGAGGACAGATCCTCCTGTTCATGTCCATACCAAGGGGTTAATATGAGGACATATCCTCCTGTTCATGTCCATACCAGGGGTTAATATGAGGACATATCCTCCTGTTCATGTCCATACCAGGGGTTAATATGAGGACATATCCTCCTGTTCATGTCCATACCAGGGGTTAATATGAGGACAGATCCTCCTGTTCATGTCCATACCAGGGGTTAATATGAAGGACAGATCCTCCTGTTCATGTCCATACCAGGGGTTAATATGAAGGACATATCCTCCTGTTCATGTCCATACCAGGGGTTAATATGAGGACATATCCTCCTGTTCATGTCCATACCAGGGGTTAATATGAGGACATATCCTCCTGTTCATGTCCATACCAGGGGTTAATATGAAGGACAGATCCTCCTGTTCATGTCCATACCAGGGGTTAATATGAGGACAGATCCTCCTGTTCATGTCCATACCAAGGGGTTAATATGAGGACAGATCCTCCTGTTCATGTCCATACCAGGGGTTAATATGAGGACATATCCTCCTGTTCATGTCCATACCAAGGGGTTAATATGAGGACAGATCCTCCTGTTCATGTCCATACCAAGGGTTAATATGAGGACAGATCCTCCTGTTCATGTCCATACCAGGGGTTAATATGAGGACAGATCCTCCTGTTCATGTCCATACCAGGGGTTAATATGAGGACAGATCCTCCTGTTCATGTCCATACTAGGGGGTTAATATGAGGACATATCCTCCTGTTCATGTCCATACCATGAGTTAATATGAGGACATATCCTCCTGTTCATGTCCATACCAAGGGGTTAATATGAGGACATATCCTCCTGTTCATGTCCATACCAGGGGTTAATATGAAGGACAGATCCTACTGTTCATGTCCATACCAGGGGTTAATATGAGGACAGATCCTCCTGTTCATGTCCATACCAGGGGTTAATATGAGGACAGATCCTCCTGTTCATGTCCATACCAGGGGTTAATATGAGGACAGATCCTCCTGTTCATGTCCATACCAGGAGTTAATATGAGGACAGATCCTCCTGTTCATGTCCATACCAGGAGTTAATATGAAGGACAGATGACTTGTTTAATGCATTCTCTTGTTCATGTCGTTGTAAAGAACTTTCAGAAGATTTAATTTGTCATTTAGAAGGTCTTCATGTAGTTTGAACTATAAGTGTCCCACTATGTTCTTTCCTCCTGAAGTCAGTGAACAGTCAATCGGTGAATCAATAAACTGATTGGGTTACGTCTCTCTCCTACCTCCTCCTTAGCGGAGTTCAGCTGCAGCTCTGCACTGTGTTTCTTGACGTGGCAGTACTGAACATATCAACCGATCAACTAATCAACCAGATAATGAGTTGTCCACCTACCTCTTCCTTGGCTGTGTTGAGCTGCAGCTCTGCACTGTGTTTCTTGACGTTGTAATACTGCACCTCCACCTCGTGGGTCAGCTGCAGCCAGAGCTGTAGGGCCTCCGGGACAGACCAGTGAGCCATCATGTCCTTCTCTGCCCTCTTTAACGCTCCACGCACCTAGACACACACGCACACACAGTCACACACACACACAGGAGAAGGGATGGGTTAGAGATTTTGATTGATGGATGGATTGACCGTTTTCACCAGCCTTTACCCAATGCTGATAGTGTTTCCTACACTGTGGACTTGCTTCACACAGGAGATGGAACTGGTTACCAAATAGCATGTGTTTGGAAGATCAAAGGCGGTTAAAGGCCCACTCCTTAATTTGAAAAACCACCAAACAGCCCTGCCACTTGGTTTGCTATAAAGCTGAAGGCTGGGGCAGGAGAAATGTAACTTAAATTGGACACAAGGACACAAGGACACAAGGACAACCCTACCTGCTCCAGCTCCTCCTCTGCACATCTGAGGCGGCTCAGTTTGGGTTAGAGTTAGCTTAGGTAAGGTTAGGTTTAGCTATGGTTAGGTTATGGTTAGCTAAGATAAGGTAAGGTAAGGTAAGGTTAGGTTAGGTAAGGTAAGGTAAGGTAAGGTAAGGTAAGGTAAGGTAAGGTAAGGTAAGCTAAGCTAAGGTTAGGTAAGGTAAGGTTAGGTAAAGTAAGGTAAGGTAAGGTAAGGTTAGGTTAGGTTAGGTTTGGTAAGGTTTGGTAAGGTTAGGTTAGGTTAGGTTAGGTCAGGTTATGTAAGGTAAGGTAAGGTAAGGTTAGGTTAGGTTAGGTCAGGTTATGTAAGGTAAGGTAAGGCAAGGTAAGGTAAGGTTAGGTAAGGTTAGGTTAGGTTAGGTAAGGTAACGTTTGGCACGGTTAGGTAGGGTTAGGTTAGGTCAGGTTATGTAAGGTAAGGTAAGGTAAGGTAGGGCTAGGTAAGGTAAGGTTATGTAGGGTTAGGTAAGGTAAGGTTAGGTAAGGTTAGGTAGGGTTAGGTAAGGTAAGGTAAGGTTAGGTAGGGTCAGGTAAGGTTAGGTTAGGTTAGGTTAGGTTAGGTTAGGTCAGGTTAGGTTAGGTTAGGTTAGGTAAGGTTATGTTAGGTTTGGTAAGGTTTGGTAAGGTTAGGTTAGGTAAGGTTAGGTCAGGTTATGTAAGGTAAGGTAAGGTTAGGTTAGGTTAGGTCAGGTTATGTACGGTAAGGTAAGGTAAGGTAAGGTAAGGTAAGGTAAGGTTAGGTAAGGTTAGGTAGGGTCAGGTTAGGTAAGGTAACGTTTGGCAAGGTTAGGTAGGGTTAGGTTAGGTCAGGTTATGTAAGGTAAGGTAAGGTAAGGTAGGGCTAGGTAAGGTAAGGTTATGTAGGGTTAGGTAAGGTAAGGTTAGGTAAGGTTAGGTAGGGTTAGGTAAGGTAAGGTTAGGTAGGGTCAGGTTAGGTAAGGTAAGGTTTGGCAAGGTTAGGTAGGGTTCGGTTAGGTTAGGTTAGGTTAGGTTAGGTTAGGTTAGGTAAGCTACTCTACCTGCTCCAGCTCCTCCTCTGCATATCTCAGTCTGCTCAGTTGACTGACGGCTCCAGCTCTGAGCTGATGGAGTCTGTATGCCTCCTCCTGAGCTCCCATGATCTCATCCCTCATCTTCTCCTCCAGGTTCTGTTTCTCCTCCGCCACGTTACGCTTCTCCTCCTGGGCCTGCTCCAGCCTGTTATCAGGACGGACATACACAGGTTAGCAGGACAAACACAGGTTAGCAGGACAAACACAGGTTAGCAGGACAAATACAGGTTAGCAGGACAAACACAGGTTAGCAGGACAAATACAGGTTAGCAGGACAAACACAGGTTAGCAGGACAAACACAGGTTAGCAGGACAAACACAGGTTAGCAGAACAAATACAGGTTAGCAGGACAAACACAGGTTAGCAGGACAAATACAGGTTAGCAGGACAAACACAGGTTAGCAGGACAAACACAGGTTAGCAGGACAAACACAGATTAGCAGGACAAATACAGGTTAGCAGGAAAAACACGGGTTAGCAGGACAAATACAGGTTAGCAGGACAAACACAGGTTAGCAGGACAAACACATGTTAGCAGGACAAATACAGGTTAGCAGGACAAACACAGGTTAGCAGGACAAACACAGGTTAGCAGGACAAACACAGGTTAGCAGGACAAATACAGGTTAGCAGGACAAACACAGGTTAGCAGGACAAACACAGGTTAGCAGGACAAACACAGGTTAGCAGGACAAACACACACACAAACACGCATTATCAGGAACAGACAGTCATAGACACTCACTGTTCCTGTAGTTCTCTGAGGCTGAGCTCAGCACTCTGCAGACTCTCTAGGTCCTTCATCATTTTAGAGATGTGGACTTTAGAAGCTTTGTTCTGGGACCTGGGAGAACCAGCAGCCTCCTACACCCATCATCACAGAAACTATCAGCAACAAGTCCTTCATGTAGTTATGGGGTGGACCTGGAGGAGGGGAGGGGGGGAGGAGGAGGAGGAGGAGGAAGGGGAGGAGAGGAAGGAGGAGGAGGAGGAGGAGGAGGAGGAGGAGGAGGAAGGGGAGGAGGAGAATGTGGAGGAGGAGGAGGAGGGGGAGGAGAGGGTAAGGGGAGGAGGAGGAGGAGGAGGAGGAGGAGGAGGAGGGAGGGTAATAAAGATGATTTAATTTGTATAGCGCTTTTCAATATAATCAGTGGACATTACTCCCTCTTAAAATATAAACCACACCCTCTTAACATCTAAGCCACACCCTCTTAACATCGAAACCACTCCCTCTTAAAATATAAACCACACCCTCAACATCTACACCACACTCTCTTAGCCTCTGTGTGTGTGTGTGTGTGTGTGTGTGTGTGTGTCTGTGTGTGTCTGTGTGTGTGTGTGTGTGTGTGTGTGTGTCTGTGTGTCTGTGTCTGTGTGTGTGTGTGTGTGTGTGTGTGTGTGTGTGTGTGTGTGTGTGTTGTGTGTGTGTGTGTGTGTCTACACACGTATAGGAGCACCAAACAGCACCACGTCCAGAGCCTTGATGTTGAGTTTCTGTTTGTCTCTCTGGTCCAGGATCTTCAGCTGGCCACTCAGGAACGACGGCTCATTGGCTGCTATCCTGCACACATCCCAATAACACCAGCTCTGATTAGACGGGAATACTAAAGGGTTCAATATGAAGTGTTCTGATTGGACTGTGTTTCTCTTTCTGCTGTGTTATTATTAAGTGTTTCAGCTGCATGGGATTTGTTTGTAATTGTATAGCACCGACTCAAAATATACCAAATGGACATTGTAACTAGGGTGTGTTACCTGATTGGGCAGTAAGTTTCAGTAAGAAGCTTTCTGATTGGCTGCGCCCACCAGGAAGTGACTCTCTGAGGTTTCTGATTGGACGTTCTCACCTGGGGGAGGGTGTTGCCGTTGACTCTGAAGTCTTTAAAGTTCTTCTCGTACTGAGGCAGCTCTACAAATTCCCTGAGCCACCTCAACACCTCATCCTGAGTCCAGTTATGGACTGATAGGGGAGAGGAGGAGGGAGAGAGGGAGGGGGGGAGAGAGAGGGGGGTGAGGGAGGGGGAGGGGGGAGGGGAAGAGGGGGGGGGGAGAGAGGGGGGGGGGGAGAGGGGGGGGGGGAGAGAGGGGGAGAGAGGGGAGGGGGGGAGAGAGGGGGGGGGGGGAGAAGGGAGAGAGGGGGGGGGGGGGATGAGGGGGGAGAAGGGAGAGAGAGAGGGGAGGGGAGGGGGGAGAGAGAGAGGAAGGGGGAAAGAGAGAGAGCACGAGGGAGAGAGGTGGGAGAGTTGGGTAATGAAGAAACTGTGAATTTCTAACATATTGCATAATCACACACACACACAACGCGTACCTTCTGAGAACTTCCAGCCCCTCCACAGTTCTTCTATGGTGATGTGCTGGTCCTCTCTGTGAAGGTTGCTGTGTTTGTTTGGTCTGCTGCTGCTTCATGTCCTCTATGATGAACTACACAGCCAAGAGACACACACACACACACACACACAAGCACATACACACAGACACACACACATACGCATGCACGCACACACAGGATTATGAAAAAGCTTGCAGCTTAATATCAAAAGGAAAATGTCTAACACACACAGAGAGAGATACACAACCCCA
>NW_028165370.1:0-88859 GCF_964263955.1 Coregonus lavaretus | reverse complement strand
TGTTTGTGTCTTTGGCGCCAGAGCTCTCCATGAATAAACATACAAAAAATCCTTCTTTGTGGTTATGGACCTTGAATCATTGATGATTAAAACCAGAGCCTTACAACCTCTGGTAATGATTCAAGCTTAGGTTGAATTAGAGATAGAAATTCACATGACACTCGCTCTCTCTCTCTCAGCAGGTAACAGGAGAATGATGACATACTGTCACAGCTCAGCCTCCTCTTCCTCTTCCTCCTCCTAGGAACCAGTCTAACCAAAAAAACAACCAAAATACAACCTAATGAAAACTAACAGCCTATCAACAAGGATCTATGTTCAACCAACCTGACATTCAGCCAACAAGCCAATGACTAAACAACTAGGCCCAACATTCAACCAACCAACCAATGTTCGACCAACCAAGAAATAACCAATAGACAACCAACCTGACATTTAATTAACTACTATCCAACCAACCTGACATTTAATTAACTACTATCCAACCAACAGACATCAGTCTCACTCTGAAAGTCCCCCTCTTTCAGTCAATCATAAAACAACTACCTGGACCACAACTTTGTGCTCAATGGAGACAACGGTTGTTCTTCAATAAACCAAAAGCTCCTACAGCCGTCTTGTTGCAGTGTGTGAGTTAAACACAGGGTCCCTTTAGGCCTCAACACATCCTTATACTACACATGTACTGGAGTGGACACTCCCTAGCAAGATCATGTTTTGAATACCACCGGAGTTCTGAACACACACACACACACTTACAGAATTGGAGTGTAGCTATGCACCTGTCCCTTTCTCTGTCATCAACCAAAGCCAGAGAAGGAGTGTGTGTGTGTGTGTGTGTGTGTGTGTGTGTGTGTGTGTGTGTGTGTGTGTGTGTGTGTGTGTGTGTGTGTGTGTGTGTGAGAGAGAGAGAGAGAGAGAGAGAGAGAGAGAGAGAGAGAGAGAGAGAGAGAGAGAGAGAGAGAGAGAGAGAGAGAGAGAGAGAGAGAGAGAGAGAGAGAGAGAGAGAGAGAGAGAGAGAGCACAGTCTGCTGGAATGGGCATTTGAGTGAGACAGAGCTGGTACACATGCACACAAACACACACACACACACTTCTTCCTGTTCCTCTGTTAGTAGTGGAACACTTCCCCCTGTTCCTCTGTTAGTAGAGAGAGAGAGAGAGAGAGAGAGAGAGAGAGAGAGAGAGAGAGAGAGAGAGAGAGAGAGAGAGAGAGAGAGAGAGAGAGAGAGAGAGAGAGAGAGAGAGAGAGAGAGAGAGAGAGAGAGAGAGAGAGAGAGAGAGAGAGTGAAAAACCACAGTGTGCAATCACAGCTGCAAGATGTGTGACCTGTTGCCACAAGAAAAGGTCAACCAGTGAAGAACAAACACCATTGTAAATACAACCCATATTATGTTTATTTATTTTCCCATTTGTACTTTAACTATTTGCACATTGTTACAACACTGTATATATACATAATATGACATTTGAAATGCCTATATTCTTTTGGAACTTCTGAGTGTAATGTTTACTGTTAATATTTATTGTTTATTTCACTTTTGTTTACTATCTACTTCACTTGCTTTGGCAATGTTAACACACATTTCCCATGCCAATAAAGCCCTTAAATTTTTATTGAAATTAGAGAGAGAGAGAGAGATAGAGAGAGAGAGAGAGAGAGAGAGACAGTCTGCTGGAATGGGCATTTGAGTGAGACAGAGCTGGTACACATGCACACAAACACACACACACACACACTTCCCCCTGTTCCTCTGTTAGTAGTGGAACACACTTCCCCCTGTTCCTCTGTTAGTAGTGGAACACACTTCCCCCTGTTCCTCTGTTAGTAGTGGAACACACTTCCCCTTGTTCCTCTGTTAGTAGTGGAACACACTTCCCCAAAAAACGTGCTGCCTGCCTGGTTTGCTTAATATACGGAATTTGAAATAAATTATATACTTTTTTTCTTGATCATTAAGTATATTTAAAACCAAATGTTTTACTGGGTGACTTTCACTTTTACTTGAGTCATTTTCTATTAAGGTATCTTTACTTTTACTCAAGTATGACAGTTGGTTACTTTTTCTACACTGCTTCCATCCAGCTATCTACTATCATTATCATATGTGTGAAAAACTTGGTTGGAAATCACACAAGACTGATCTCAGTTAATTCATACTGAATGTTGTAGTCCGTCCAAGAGAGAAATCACACAAGACTGATCTCAGTTAATTCATACTGTATGTTGTAGTCTGTCTAAGAGAGAAATCACACAAGACTGACAGCCTGTGAGTTTATTAAAAGCATTCAGTGATTACATGGCAGTTTAGAGAGCAACAGGTCTTTATCTGTAAAGGGTAAATAACATAACATCAACATAATCTGCACTCACATCACAAATATGAAATAAAGACTTCTCAACAATACCTTTGAGATCATTTATATATATTACCATTTTTATTTACTTTAATTTGATTAACCCTCCTGTTATGTTGTGGGTCAATTTGACCCGTTTCCACTTTTGCGTTGTCTAAAATACTAGTTAACCACTCTTTTTCGCCATGAAATTACATGACTTTTCCTCATTTAGGGTCATGAACCTAACTGCAAAATGTGGACACACTGATGTGTTGTGGAATGTCTGTGTACATTTTGTATACAAACATGATGTTGTGGGTCATTTTGACCCGGAGGCTTTCATGTGTATATATATTTGCACAGGTGCAAAACAAAAAGTGTCTTTGATGTATTTTGTTTTGACTCGTCCTGGTTGCACTTTTAGATTGTGTTTGGGTTAAAAAGGGCTTTCCCAAGCCTTCTCCTCAGTGTGAGAGCAGCATGGTCCTGACACAGACACTCAAAAATGAGCTCCAAAAGATTTTCAATCCAATGAAGTCTTATCACAAATTCTGGACTGTGACAGTGAAAAAGAAGAAGAGGTTTCAGAGACAGAGGATATTCAGAGATAGAGGACAATGCTGTTGATGATCCAGATTTTGTCTTCATTGAGAGGATTCAGAGGAGGAGTCTGCCCGTACCATCCCCTACATCAGATGAGAGACAGAGCATGCAACAAGCATCATCAAGAGAGAGAAGACATGGAAGTCTAAAGATGGTCATATTGAATGGTCACCGTCACCACAACGAGGTCAGGTAGACTCTCAGCTTCCAATGTAATAAAAAGGTTCCAGGACTCACACGATTGCTGTCACTCGAGTCCATGACAAACAATCAGCTTTTGAGCTCTTTTTACCCCAAGCAATAGAGAAGATGTTCTGGACATGACCAACTTGGAGGGGAGCCGTGTGTTCAAGAGAACCTGAAGCCACTGGATCGGATTGACTTGCATGCATACATTGATTGCTCATATTAGCTGGAGTCTACCGGTCAACGGAGAAGCAACGGCCAGCCTGTGGAATGAAGAGAATGGAAGGCCAATATTTCGGGCAACAATGTCTCTACAAGAATTCCACATAATTTCTCGGGTGATTCGCTTTGATAACCCGTGATACCAGACCGGGTCGACGTGAAAGAGACAAACTAGCTGCAATCAGAGATGTATGGATAAATGGGTGGAAATTCTACCGTTACTGTACAATCCCAGTCCTCATGTTACAGTTGATGAACGCCTTGTTCCATTCAGAGGACGTTGTCCTTCAGACAGTATATGCCAAACAAGCCTGCAAAATATGGCATCAAAATATGGCAGCATGTGATGCCACATCAAGCTATGCATGGAATATGCAAGTTTACACTGGGAAGCCACCCGGCGGAGTGCCTGAGAAAAACCTGGGGATGCGGGTGGTGCTGGACATGAGTGAAGGGCTGCAAGGTCATAACATCACGTGTGACAACTTCTTCACATCCTACCGCCTTGGTGTTGAACTACAGAAGAGAAAGCTGACCATGGTTGGAACAATCAGAAAAAACAAACCTGAACTTCCCAGTGAGCTTCTGAAAATGCAGGGCAGAACTGTGCATTCCTCTAAATTTGCTTTCTCTGAAAATGCAACTGTTGTTTCATACTGCCCAAAGAAGAACAAGAATGTTCTTGTAATGAGCACAATGCACAAAGATGCATCGCTGAGTGCAAGAGAGGACATCAAGCCACAAATAATACTGGACTACAATTCCACCAAAGGAGGAGTTGACAATTTGGATAAAGTCACAGCAACATATAGTTGTCAGCGCATGACTGCCCGCTGGCCTTTGGTGATTTTCTACAACATTGTGGATGTGTCTGCTTACAATGCCTATGTCCTGTGGACTGAAATCAACCAGCAATGGAATGGTGGCAAATTGTACCGACGCCGGCTTTTCCTAGAGGAGCTCGGCAAAGCTCTCATCACTCCCAAGATCCAGAGGAGAGTCCGGCCTCCTCGGTCGACAGCAGCTGCATCTGCCGTCCAGAAAATTCAAGCTGGACCATCAACACATGCCTCCAATCAACCAGAAATGGATCCAGTGGATACAGGCAGTGGCAAGAAACGGAAAAGATGCCAGCTCTGCCCCCCTCGACAAGACAGTAAAACAAGCACCACTTGTGTAGAATGCAATAAATACATCTGCAGAAAGCACACACACACATTGTGTTCAACATGTAGAGAGAAAGACTGAAGGGATAATATGGACCAATGGGGGGGAAAAAACCTACTTGGGGAAACTGAAAAATCTTGTTTGTGAGAAAGGAAATATGTTTAACAAATAGTTCTTAAATATTGTTTAAAAAAAATAAAAAGTATTGTATTTCTTCTTTCTGAAATGTCTGATAAGACAAAATAAAGTTGTTTCTGTTTTTACTTAATTCTTTGACTGTCTTGAGTGTGTTTAAACTGTGCGGGTCAATTTGACCCGTAACATAATGGATGTCATTTTTTTCCAGCAAAGCACAAGGGTTAATTGATTGATTTGCACACAGCATATTCACAATTTAATGTATATCAGACCTGAACTAAGTACTATACTTTCTCTGTAACCCACAGATCATAAGAGAATAACACAAATATCTCTATATAGTACAAACATCATAACAATAATCTACATAATAATCAATACCATAATATTTATAATCAATAACATCATTATCTCTATACTACTAACAACATAACAATAATCTACATCAGTCAATATCATAAAATGTATAATCAATAACATCATGAGAGGTAAACAACAGCAACAAAACAAACCCCAACAAACTAAAATGACCCCTTTATTCAGATGTTTCAAAATACAAAGAATGAACAGATGATTATAATAATACATGGACTAATAATGGAAACACTTCAAGATAAAGAATCTAAGAGAAACACTAAATAAGATAAAGACATAAAGACAAAAGCTAAAAGCAGCAATACATTCTGGAACACAAAACAGACGTAATTGAGCTACTCTCTAAAAATAATCAAAACCCCATGTTACCATAACCCAATGTTACCCAAAACCCCATGTTACCCAAAACCCCATGTTACCCAAAACCCCATGTTACCCAAAACCCCATGTTACCAAAACCCCATGTTACCAAAACCCCATGTTACCAAAACCCCATGTTACCAAAACCCCATGTTACCCAAAACCCCATGTTACCCAAAACCCCATGTTACCAAACCCCCATGTTACCCAAAACCCCACGGTACCCAAACCCCCACGGTACCCAAACCCCCACGGTACCCAAACCCCCACGGTACCCAAAACCCCATGCTACCCAAAACCCCATGTTACCCAAAACCCCATGTTACCCAAACCCCATGTTACCAAAACCCCATGTTACCAAAACCCCATGGTACCATGGTGGTACAAAACAAACAAAAATTAATAATGGTGGTTACAATCACTCCTTTTAGATTTCTTCCAAGGTTCTAGAAAGATAAACTAATTCTGAACTTGTGTTATTAAAATTAGAACCACTTAAGGTTTGTCACCACATTTTAAACACCAGTCCACTGCTGACCATAGATTTAAAACACAAAACTGACCTAAGATCAGCATGTAGGGTCAGCATCATTCTACTCCTACTCAGTCCCCTGGGCTGCTCTCTCCTCTCCCGGTCCAGCTTCAGCTCTGGAGCTCAGAGAGACCATCTCCATGGCATTGGCATCAACATAAAGATCCATGCTGCTCACCCTGTTCCCTCTCTTCTGCCTCCTGGTGGTCTAGGGAGGCACAGCACCAAGAGTGAGTGAGTCAGTCAGTCATGGACTAATAATGGAAACACTTCAAGATAAAGAATCTAAGAGAAACACTAAATAAGATAAAGACATAAAGACAAAAGCTAAAAGCAGCAATACATTCTGGAACACAAAACAGACGTAATTGAGCTACTCTCTAAAAATAATGAAAGCCCCATGTTACCAAAACCCCATGTTACCAAAACCCCATGTTACCATGGTTGCAAAAAAACAAACTAAAAGGAATCATGGTGGTTGCTGTCACTCTTTTTAGATGTCTTCCAAGGTTCTAGAAAGATAAACTAATTCTGAACTTTTCAGCTATTATTAAAATCCCGGTCTCTCGTTCTCTCTGTGTGTGTGTCTCTGTGTCTCGTTCTCTGCTGCGCGCCTCTCATTCTCATCTGGTTAATCACACACCTTAAACACATATATAGACCAATGTAGAATCTGAACCCTGCTCATAGACACAAACATTTAAATGACTTGTAACGTCTGAGTAAATGTCTTTACCTTGTAGTACAGGTAGAAGGTGGTGATGGCTGTCAGTAGGATCAGCAGCACTACAACGTGTCTGATGATGAAGGCTGGCAGAGGAGAGGCTGCAAACAGAAACACCTTTGATGAGGGGACTGATCATCATCATATAGATCTGTGGGAAATCTGTCAATGACAAAGTTATAAGTCTGGATCATGTTCAGTTACCTGTGACGGTGAGGTTGAGGAGCTCACTCTCAGAGGAGAAGTTATGAGAGAAAACATAATTGTCATAAACACAGCTGTAGTTCCCTTGGTGGGAGTCATCTGCAGCAGGGAAGAGGAAGGCAGCAGAGTGATTGACAGCTGGCTGGGTCTGGGTTCTGTTGGAGCCGGTGAACGTGAGGAGGAAGGAGCCTCCTGGGTACTGTGGCTGAGTGGAGCAGGTGATGGTGAAGTTGTAGCCCCTAAACACTTCGGGCCCCTGGTGGCCCCTGGAGACCCCTCCCATTGAGTCAGTCAGGAAGATATCAGGCTGGACCAGGAGATCTGTAACAAGAAAAGAGAACAAGAAAAACCTCTTCAACTAGTTTCCTATAGATATGACAATAACATCAGCATGTAACAGTGCTAGCCACCCTCCCTCACAGGGCAACATGAGTAGTGGGCCTACAGTCACTGAGACAACATATGTTGATATCAGGCTGAAGCAGGACATCTGGAACAAGAGGAGAGAAAAAGAAAACGTAGCTCCTCAACTACTTTCCTCATTTAGATATGACAATAACATGACATGTGACAGTGGTAGTGAGTAGAGACGTTCACTGAGATAACACTCAAATACAAAAGCATTCTGCGATATTTAAGTTGTATTTGATTCCTACTTGACTGAGTGATTTATTTTGCAGACTTACAAGCAAACAGTCATCATTAGAGGGGCAGAGGAAGTTGAATGAATAAAGGGAATCAGTGGAATATAATGATCATATATTGATATTTCCTGAGCAGATCACTTATATGGCCTACCACTTCGTGGCTGAGCCAATGTTGCTCCTAGACGCCACGTCGAAAGTCACTGAGCTCTTCAGTAAGGCCACACAAGCTACTACCAATGGTGGTCTGTGGATTGTATGGCTTTGTGTGATCGATCCTATACACCTGTCAGCAACAGGTATGGTTGAAATAGCTGAATCCACTACATTTACATTTTAGTCATTTAGCAGACGCTCTTCTCCAGAGTGACTTACAGTTAGTGAGTGCATACATTATTTTTTCATCCCTGCCGGCCATTCCCTCCCCTACCCTGGACGACGCTGGGTCAATTGTGCGCCGCCCCATGGGTCTCCCGGTTGGAGCCGGCTACAACAGAGCCTGGATTCGAACCAGGATCTCTAGTGGCACAGCTAGCACTGCGATGCAGTGCCTTAGACCACTGCATTTTTGGCCATAAAGTGTAGCTTGTTATTACCTGAGCAGATCACTGTGAATCCAGGAAGGAGTTCATAAGTTGAATACCATGTCCCACACTCCCTCAGTGAAGACTCAGACCCAGAACAGTGAACTCCAATCCCTCTAGTGGTGTTTCCAGGTAGAACTGAAACAGTGGAGCCACAACCCAGCTGTCTACACACTACTGCAGCTACAGCCTTGATCCTGTCTACAGCTCCCACAGTCCTCCACTCTCCCTGGTTGTACCGCTCCACTTCACCAGCACAGCGACTGCCTCCTCCCACCAGCCTCACATATTCAGGCTCTGAGAAAAGAAGAGAGAGAGACAGTAACCTTACTATTTTCTCACTAAAACACATCTACAGGGGGCTCCAAAATTACTGGCACCCCTGACTGCACAAACAATACTTTAAAAAATATAAACAATACTGTACTTTATTAATGTTTCAATGGAACCAACCAAAATCATACAATTATTTAATACAAAATAAATGTCACCTAAATCAAGGTTTCATAATTATTGGCACTCCTTATTTAGTACTTAGTGCAACCACCTCTGGCAAGGATAAGAGCATGGAGTCTTTTCCTGTAATGTTTGACAAGGTTAAGGAACATATTTGGAGGGATTTTGGACCATTCCTCTATGCAGATCCTTTCAAGATCCTTCACATTCTTGGGTTTGCACTTATTACTGCCCTCTTCAACTCAGCCCACAGATTTTTGATTGGATTGAGGTCCGGCGACTGAGATGGCCTTGGCAGAACATTGATTTTGTTGTCACAGAACCATTTCTGTGTGAATCTTGAGGTATGTTTTGGGTCATTGTCTTGTTGGAAACTCCACCTACGGCCAAGTCCCAGCCTTCTGGCAGAGAAAACCAGATTGTCAGCCAAAATTGCCTGATACTTGGTGGAATTCATTATGCCATCAATCTTAACCAGTGCCCCTGGACCTCTGGAATTAAAACAGCCCCAAATCATCACTGACCCACCACCATATTTCACCGTGGGTATGAGGTGACTCTCCTTGTATGCATCTCTGTTTCGACGCCAAACATGTCGATGCTGTATCTGACCAAAACGTTCAATTTTGGTCTCACCTGACCAGAGCACCTTCTTCCAGTCATAATTTAAATGACGTTTGGCAAACTCCAAGCGCTTGCGTCTGTGTCTTGGGGTCAGAAAGTGCTTTCTTATGGCAAACCTTCCAAAGAACCTGTGGTTGTGGAGGTGGCGTCTGATGGTGCTTTTTGAAACCTGGTGACCCCAAGACGCCACCAAGGCCTGCAATTCGTTCACAGTGATTCTTGGGGATTTTGTTGCTTCTCTCACCATCCTCCTCCCTATCCTGGGGGGCAAAATGCATTTGTGTCTTCTACCCGTGAGGTTAACTGTTCCATATCTTTTTTTTTTTTTTATAATTGCCCTGATAGTGCTCAGTGGTATATTCAATCGTTTGTGGATCTTCTTGTAGCCATTACCAGATTTATGAAGGTCTACGACCATCTGTCTCTTTTGAACTGCCAGTTATTTTGTTTTCTTCATGGTGTTGGATGACAAAGGGATATTGTATGCGTGTTACCTCATTTTTATACCCTAGTGAAACAGGAAGTGATGTAATGGCTCAATATAGTTCCTTAAGACTTAGATACACTTAATTAAGTGGAATTTAATTCCTGGTTGATAGAATAATTATTAATGACTAATTATTACACCCTGAAACTGTGTGAAATGTGTTAGAATGTGTGAGTGTAGGACCAGTAAAGACTATGACATTGAGCTACTATTTAGCAATGTGAGTAAGAGTTAGACCAGACAACAAGGGACAAGGAGAACTGGCTACAGACAACTGGGAAACCAAGATAAAGAGGCCTCCCAATTAAGGGAGGAGAGAAACGGTTAGGCTTTTTAAGGAGTATGAGGACGGCGATAACTAAGGAATGCAGCCTATGATAAGAACATATGTGTGTGACCTGATGGTTAGGAGAGCAGAGGAAAACAGCCCGCCTAAAAGGGGTGGGGTTTTTGTATGACGTGTGAGTATAAAAGATGGACTCTGAAATTGTGATGCAGAATTCTCAATGAATAAAGGCCTGACTATGCAGACCGGGACTCTGTCTGTTTATTGATCCAAAAGCATTACAACCTTTTGGGAGACGCACAGAGACACTGAAATAGTTGAGTTCAACCATTGAGATTAAAATATTCACTTAACACTGGTTTAATTTTGGTAGATGTTATTTACAATAATCTTTAAGGGAGCAATTAATTGTGAAACCTTGATTTGGAGGACATTGATTTTTAATTTAATCAATAAATGATTTTGGTGGGTTCCATTGGAACATTAATATAGTACAGTATTTCTCACATGTTGGTATTTTCAGTTTCTCTCTATAATTATATTGTTTATATTTCTTTAAGTATTGTTTGTGCATTGCCAGACAGGGGTCTCAGTAATTTTGGAGCCCACTATATATTGCCTCTCATATTCTTCACTCCAGGCGAGAATCAATGTTGATTGAGTGACAAACTGTTTCTTACCTGAGCAGGTGAGTCCAACAGCATTACCAGGTAGGCAGGTGTTGTTTTTTCTGTCTGAGGTGTCACAGTCCAGGAGAAGGGACTCATTGCCTTTACACTGGAACTCTTTATCCCAGGTCTGACCCTCACCTTCTCCATAGAGCCCCCCCTGTAGAGCTGCAGGAGCCCCACAGCCAAGCTCCCCACAGACTACCTCTGCATCCTGCTGGTCAAAGTCAGCTTCACACACTGAGGCCCAGGACTGATTGGACTTCACCTCCAGTCTCCCAGAGCAGACACCATCTCCATCCACAAGCTGCACAGACTCTGGAGAAAAAGAGCTGGTTGAACATTCAATCAGTTTTGTTGACACTGTCAAGGACTAAACACAAATATGTTGGATAAAATATTGTATTTTGCTATGTTTGATACTGTAAGAGGTAGAAATGGGTTCTTAGTCACTCAGGACAGGGTTGGGAATAATGCAGGCAGGAGGCAGGAATAAGTTCACTTCACTTTATAGAAAATAAACAGCTGGACATCCATCAGGCAGCTTCACTTCAGTAACATCTGAACTACAATGATCTGCCCATGCACAAATATAATGTTTAAATACATCTAACATCTCCCCCTCTCTTTAAATGAAATGTAAAACACATAAAACATGATATATGCTAATCTTGTATAATGTACAAATCAAATCTCTCAATATTACCAGTGTCTTACCTGAACAGATCACATGATGATAATATCCACCATTACAGAAACCAGGTCCTCCTCCTATGATGCCACACTCTCTAAAAGTAGACTCATCTCCACTGCATCTACCCCCTAGTGTGGCTCCTCCTCTTCCATCTCCAACCAGAAGTCCTCTAGATACAGCTACAACATTCCCACAGCCCAGCTCTCTACACACAACCTTAGTCTCTCTCATGCTCCACCACTCAGTACATAGATGTAACCACTCTCCTCTGGAGAAGATTTCCAGTGTCCCAGAACAGGAAGTGGTCCCATTCACCAGTCTGACTGATTGTTCAGCTGTAAACAGCAGAGAGGAAAACACAGTGGTGAGGACAGATTATGACAGGGCTTCTGTTATTCTAACAGCAGTAATGCTTTGTGGTTGACAAGTATTAGTAGTGCCATAAAACAGTACTTGTTATTGGGTTTTAGAATGGTGTGTATGGACACATGAATTTCTCCATGTGGGATAATAAAGTTGACTAATATTGAACCGCTATAATCACTGTAGATTTATACTCTACCTACCTGGTGGACTGATGCTTTGAGCCTGGAGATCTGAAGAGAGAGAGAGAGAGAGAGAGAGAGAGAGAGAGAGAGAGAGAGAGAGAGAGAGAGAGAGAGAGAGAGAGAGAGAGAGAGGTTAAATGAACATCAACATGACCTTTCATGATGTGATGGGGAAGATAGGCTTATCGATGGTATGATGCAACAACACACGTGTGTACATACACTATAGATACAAAAGTATGTGGACACCCCTTCAAATTAGTGGATTCTATTTCAGCCACACCCCTTCCTGACAGGTGTATAAAATCGAGCACACAGCCATGCAATCTCCATAGACAAACATTGGCAGTAGAATGGCCCATACTGAAGACCTCATTGACTTTCAACGTGGCACCGTCACAGGATGCCACCTTTCCAACAAGACAGTTTGTCAAATGTCTGCCCTGCTGGAGCTGCCTAGGTCAACTGTAAGTTCTGTTATTGTGAAGGGAAACGTCTAGGAGCAACAACGGCTCAGCGTGAAGTGGTAGGCCACACAAGCTCACAGAACGGGACCGCTGAGTGCTGAAGAGGGTAGCGTGTAAAAACCGTCTGTCCTCGGTTGCAACATTCACTACGAGTTCCAAGCTGTCTCTGGAAGCAACGTTAGAACAAGAACTGTTAGTCGGGAGCTTCATGAAATGGGTTTCCATGGTTGAGGAACCGAACAAAGCCTAAGATCACCATGAGCAATGCCAAGCATCGGCTGGAGTGGTATAAAGCCCACCGCCATTGGACTCTGGAGCATTGAAAACGCGTTCTCTGGAGTGATGAATCACACTTCACCATCTGGCAGTCCAAAGGAAAAAATCCACGCAGCAATGTATATTTAACATTACCTCACTAATGCTCTTGCGGCTGAATGGAAGCAGGTCCCCACAGCAATGTTCCAACATCTAGTGGAAAGCCTTCTCTGAACAGTGGAGGCTGTCATAGCAGCAAAGGGGGACCAACTTCATACTAATGGTCATGACTTTGGAATGAGATGTTTGACAAGCAGGTGTCCACATACTTTTGGTCATTTAGTGTACATTCCCTTTCCATGGAAATGTGTAACTCTCTTTGCAGATGAGTTTATATCTAATTTAATACCTTTGCTTTGTCTGTTTTTTAAATCATTCATTTCAGAGGTCAGAGGTCAAGCTGAGCCAGACCAAAAGTGGAAGAGTGGAAAAGGTTACTGGTTGTGATGACATCACTGGTTAGAAGTCAGTGATGAAAAGATATTCAGTTGACTGCATGTTAGGCTGTTGATGTTAATTTAACCTCTCTCTCTCTCTCCCTCCCTCCCTCCCTCCCTCCCTCCCTCCCTCCCTCCCTCCTGTTGATCTTGACTCAGGTAACAGACCTCTAACTTCTACCCCCCCTACTCCTGCTCTAACATACAGTATCTCACAAAACTGAATACACCCCTCGCATTTTTGTAATCAATAACATAATTATCTCTATACTACAAACAACATTATAACAATAATCTGACAGTTTGAACCAAGGAAGCCTTGTGGTAGACCAATGTGGTTGATTAACAGAGCATCTGAGTGTGTCCCAATAATATCTCCTTTCTCCTGAAGTGTGCACTTGTTCACTACTTCCCATAATCTAAAAGCATTGGATTGGTGGAGGCATGGACTAGTGGGAGTTTCCACCATATTTATAATGTTGATGTAACCCTATCACCACAGGCTCAGATAAATCCATAGAGTAAAAGTATGGTGAAAAGGTCCACTCAGTACATAATAAACCTGGTATGACTAAACTCGCTAAAGAAAAACCAAAGAGACCAGGGTTCTTACCTACAGATAGAATGTGTATATAAAAAAAATGAATAATGAATGATCCACTTGCAAACAATTGGCAATACACACAATACAATAATATTTTAAGATAACCTAAACCCGGGTGCTAAACTGAAAATGTTCGTTGGCGCCGTTGGAGCTATAAAAAACAAACAGTCTAACCCCACAGTTATCACGGTAGAAAGCCCTTGAAACCAACAGTTGACTATTTATAATCCAATAGGCAGAAAGTGCCCTGCATGCTTCCGAAAAACGATGTCCAGTGTCCCCGAAGCCCTTAAATGACCTCAGACTAAACTGTCCTCTCCAGCTCCCGATCCGACGAACCCAAGCAGCTCCCGAAGCCACTGCCAGTGGCACTGGAACCTTCGTCAATACAGCCAAGCAGCAAGCGAATTGAGACGACTCATTTCTAAAATATTCAACTATACATCTTATTTTGTTAAGGTAAGTAAAGTAGAGTGCAGTTAAAACAAATTCGGCGAAAAAAACGTACACAAAATGTTTTCCAACTTCACAAGCGCACCTCTCCCCTCTGTTCACCTTCCCAAGTTCTCTCACGTCACCCCGCTCCTCCGCACACTCCACTGGCTTCCAGTTGAAGCTCGCATCTGCTACAAGACCATGGTGCTTGCCTACGGAGCTGTGAGGGGAACGGCACCTCCGTACCTTCAGGCTCTGATCAGTCCCTACACCCAAACGAGGGCATTGCGTTCATCCACATCTGGCCTGCTGGCCCCCCTACCTCTGCGGAAGCACAGTTCCCGCTCAGCCCAGTCAAAACTGTTCGTTGCTCTGGCACCCCAATGGTGGAACAAGCTCCCTCACGACGCTAGGACAGCGGAGTCACTCACCACATTCCAGAGACACTTGAAACCCCACCTCTTTAAGGAATACCTGGGATAGGATAAAGTAATCCTTCTATCCCCCCCTTATCCCACCTCCCAAAAAATAAAATAAAACATATTGTAAAGTGGTTGTTCCACTGGCTATAAGGTGAATGCACCAATTTGTAAATCGATAAGAGCGTCTGCTAAATGACGTAAATGTAAATGTAAATGATGTCACCATAGTCTAGGACCGATAGGAACGTTGACTGAATAATCTGCTTTCTACTGTTTAGCGAGAGGCAGGACCAGTGGCGGCTCCTGAAAAAATTCTCAGGGGGGGCAATTTTTCTGATGATTTAGGTGACCTACACACATTTTAAAAAAGATATGTCCAGCAACAACATGAAGACAGGGGCAGCATATAAGTCAATACCAGAAGCATTTATTGACTGATCTCAAAAGTGTTGGCTTACCAGGGTTGGTGGAGCCCTCAGTTTCATCTTTGCCTCGCAAAGCTAACTCAAACACTCCGCAAAACTTTACACACTGGATTAGCCGGCTGAGGATGTGGCGGTTCTTGCTAATGTCGTAGTAAATATATTTGTTATAGTGAATATGGAATATGATATGTTGAGTAAAATGTTGTGCTAAGATCTATTTAGGTCAGGAGCTGGTTATAAGTTCTGTTCCTATCCAATAACAATGGACAAAAGGGTCCTATCTTGTCAGCCTTGTCAGCAGGTGGCCAAGGACAACACCCACGCCATAGGCCTCTCAGTTCTTCCAACTCACGAGTTCTTGCTCTGAGGACACACACACACACACACACAAACACACACACACACACACATCATCACTGTTAAACACACACACACACACACACACACACACACACACACACACACACACATCATCACTGTTAAACACACACACACACACACACACACACACACAAAAATCCCCTCTCTTAGGCTGAACATTTGAAGACAGAGAACCCGACTCAGAGCCAATGCAACAGTGACACTAGCCTGGAGGGGACCTCGCCCAACTCATCAGGACCAATCAGAAGATCAGAACTACTAGATTCAACCTACTTCATTTATTGCATAAAATGTCTGCACACAATGAAACATTGTCTTCAGATAACGAACGGGTCCGTGCACCCGATTCCAGATATCTTTACCTCTGAATAAACTGCCTTTATTATACCATATCCACCCTGTCCAAAGTCTCTACTTGGTCTCAGTTCTCCAGTAAACTTGTGATTATCAACACTAACCTCATCGTTGTGGCGGCGGACAGCTAGCCTGTATCCCTCATCCAGTTGAGTGGCAATGTTCACTCCCCAAAGCAGACAATCTCAAACAGCTATCCATGTGGGTCTTTGACAGCTCATGTTTCTTAATCTTTCCTGAAAGATGGTGCATGTCCATTACACACCAGTCGCTGTCCAAGCGGTGCTGTCTGCCGTGCCGCCTTCAGGGTGAAAGAGTAAGCAGGGGGTAGCAGAAGACTGCATTAGCTACATCGCAGCCTGCTAGCCAGGTTTTTCGTTCGTACCAATTTTTGGAAAATCCTCGGGTGTAGGACTTTCCGCCTTTAGTAGAAACCTGTTGAATTATTAAATTTGGTCTGGGAGGTCCTAATTGTTTCGTTGCCAATTTATCTTGATTTGTTCGCCGACAAAAAGTAACTTATTTCAAAGAGACAATCGAGTTGCACTGAACGCTAAAGCCATCTTACCAGTAGTACGTGAATTGATTGACGCTGCTACCCGCTCTTTTCTTAGTTACGTTCATGGTTATGTTACGTATGACGAAAGCGCGTAAGTGCAAGCCCTCAGAAACCCATAGAGATTGTATTGAAAGCTCTGATATTTGAAAAAAATAGATTTTACATGGGAGTCTATGAGAGACTTCTGGGCGATTTTCAACCTGACTGAAATCGCCCCAAAAGGGGGGGGGGGGGGGCATTTGAAGCACGACTTTAGCCTGATTGGACATTTAGTGGCAGATCAGACGTCTAGATTACAACACTGATAACTACTGTTGCCGTGATATAATTGATTAGAAAAAAAATCCCTTCCTTTTCCCGTTTGGCAGTGCGTCGCCCATATCGCCCTATTGAACACACCGCCCCTGGGCAGGACCTGTTTCTATAGAAGAAGCCCATTTCTATTCTCAGCTTCTTAACTAACTCATCAATATGCTTTTTAAAAGACAGCTTTTCATCTATCCAGATTCCCAGATATTTATAAGCAGGGACACAATCAATATGGACACCATTCAAAGTACATTAAATCAGTTATTTTGATGTGCACTAGAGAACAACATATACTGAGTTTTCCCTGCATTCAATGCTCATTTCAGGTCAATAAAGTTTTTCTGTAATTCCATGAAGGCAGACTGTAGTTCAGATAGAGCCTGGTCAACCGTGGGGGAAATAGCATACACAACAACTATCAACTGTATACAAGTGGAGGTTACAGTTTTTTATAGACAAGTCAATATTGTTAATGTAAACAGCATAGGTGCAACTTTGGTTTTAGAAGTGGGGGAGACATAACTTTATTTATATTCATTTTTGTTTTTATCCAGTTGGATAAACACTCCAAACAGCCTACCCGACTGCTCAGAACCCTCCGCATGGTCCTAAAGCACACTGTCGCCTGAATTAACACCATCAGTAGATACACATTGAGTTCTATCTGTCAAGTCATTTTTTTACCAGTTACATGCAGCCTGGTCTAGGCCAATTGAGCCAAGCCTCTGAATTAGCAGTGAGTGATCAACAGCCTTTGACAGTTTTGATATATTTTGAATATTAATTTCAAAATAACTGCATCTAGCCTGTCTGATTTGGATCAGTTATGGGTTTTTACTCTGCAGTTTAGCCTCGAAGGTCCAGGAACATTAGCAGGACAGTAATATTCTCTATTTTGTCATGATGTATCATCTAACAGAAACAGGCTAACGCATATGAATTATAATAATGCGCAAGCGCGGAGGAAGTTGGATCCATTCCTTCCGTGTTTGGCGTCAGTGTTTTCAACAGCGTTTGAAAATGAGGTGGGGACTCCTGGGGTCCTCTCTCCTCTCTCCTCGCCTCCTTCTCAAAACCCATTGGAGGAGAAGGTCAAAGGGGAAACCCTCCGGCTTTCTCATCTAATGGGTTTTGAGAAGGAGTCGAGGAGAGAGGAGTGAGGACGCAAGGATTATGCAATTGAGAATCTCCTCATTAGTGGAGAGGGAAAAACAAGTGTGGGTGTCTGAAGGTGGGTGTTGCTAAATAAGTGGGAGGATCAACAGAAGTGGGTGTATGGAAACTTAACAGCTAATTGGGCAGATTGGTTGCCACTCAAAACTGTTTTGCGTGGCTGCTAGCTGCTTCCTTGTTGCATTTTAGCTAAGCGGGTTAGGCAGGTTAGGAGAATTAAGGTGGGAGGTTAGGATAATTAACGTGTCAGGTTAGGATAACTAACTTAGCTGGTTAGGATAATTAACGTGTCAGGTTAGGATAATTAACATGTCAGGTTAGGTAGCTTAGTGAGTAAGAGCGTTGTGCCAGTAACCGAAAGGTCGCTGGTTCTAATCCCCGAGCCGACTAGGTGAAAAATCTGTCGATGTGCCCTTGAGCAAGGCACTTAACCGTAAGTCGCTCTGGATAAGAGTGTCTGCTAAATGACTAAAATGTAAATGTAAGTAACGTGTCAGGTTAGGATAATTGTCAGGTTAGGAGAACTAACTTAGATGGTTAGGATAATTAACGTGGAAGGTTAGGATAATTAACGTGGCTGGTTAGGGTAATTAACGTGGCAGGTTAGGATAATTAACGTGGCAGGTTGTAGGAGTAATCTAGCAGATCAGGATAATGAGGTTAAGATTAGAAAAGAGTTAGGGTTAGGTTTAGCTAAATTGCTACAAGTAAGCAGCAAGCAGCCATGCAAAATGTTCTTGAGTGGCAACCAATCTGCCCAATTAGCTGTTATGTTTCCATACACCCTCTTCTGTTGATCCTCCCACTTCTTTAGCAATAACCACTTTTAGACACACTCCATGTATGCAGTTACCCTCTGGGAGAATCTCAATTGTATACTCCTCACGTTCTCTCTCTTCACCTCCTCTAAACCCATTGGAGGAGAAGGTCAGAGGGGCGGGACCTCTGGCTTTCTCATCCAATGGGTTTTGAGAAGGAGGCGAGGAGTATGCAATTGAGATTCTCCCCATGACTGTGAAAGGGTGCCATAAAGTAGTGTGCACTGTATAGAGCTCGCCAGCTTGAAGCCTAAATGAATGGGGAAAGACTAGGGTTTTGGGATAAACGCTGAAAATAAGGTCTGAGGTGAACACAGGCTTAGTAGATCTTATACGTTTTGTTCTATGAGATAATTTCAGTCAGGTAACATGACCTTTATGAATTATGAAGCCTTTATGTTTTGTTCTATGAGATAATATCAGTCAGTTAACATGACCTTTATGAATTATGAAGCCTTTATGGGCTTTTTCTGATTACATAAATGCTTCAAATTTCACAAAAAGTGACGTTAGCTGATGAAGATTATCTCATAGAATAAAACGTAGGTTATAAGATCTCCTAATCCTGTGTTTACCACAGACCTTATTGTCGGAATTTATCCAACAACCCGACGAAAACTCCATTAATTTCCCCGTAGGATTTGTCCAATGAACCGAGGTGGAGTTTGTGCTTACAAAAAGTCTCCATTACTATTGCTCTGTATAGGGCAGTGGTTCCCAACCTTTTTCAGTTACCCAGAGGACCCTCTCATGTGCATTTTAACAGTAACCCTCTGGTCTCATGAGACTTCTTAAGTACCCCCTGTGGATAGTCCAAGTACCCGCAGGGGTCCTTGTACCCCTGGTTGGGAAACACTGCTAGTGAATACGGTACCTTTGTCTTCCTGTCATACAGTTAAACTGCAACTAGATGGCGATGTTTACCCAGTCTGGGCCAGGGTTGCACTACAGAACTAACACTGCTGAACCAGGCCTACGGTGGAAAACAATCCTTTATCAAGGTTATGGGTCCATTCATATCTAGCTAGGCCTGTATTCATGAAGAGTTTCAGAGTAGGAGTGTTGATCTAAGACCCCTTTTGCCTTTTAGATCATAATGAATAACATTACATGGACAGTGGGGAACTGATCCTAGATTTTACATTTCCATTTGAGTCATTTATCAGATGCTCTTATCCAGAGCGACTTACAGTTAGATCAGCAGCACTCCTATTTCTTTCCTGATTGATACGGCAAAAACTGACCACATGCACTTTACGTTAATTCTCCTAATCAGCTACATTCATTATCCTAACCCGCTACGTTAGTTGCATAATGACCCCTGCACCCACCCGACCCCCCACCCGACCCCTCGCACCGCCCCTAGGAGGCCGCCCCAGAGTTTGGGAAGTACTGATCTATCTGATGCTGTCTAGTTCAAAATGATATGACACTGCTGCCGCCCTGTAGCATTGAATGCAAGGGAAGCCAGCGAACATTTGGCCTCCCTTGATAATAAAAAATAATAATAAAAGCCAATCAGCGTTGAGCTAAACTGTGAATGGTCCTGGCACTTACCCAGAAATAAATACAATAAAAATATGTAGCCCGATTAGCCTACTCCTGTCTATACAGAAATAAATAAAAGCATTCAAAATAGGGTACTAAAGCATGATTTGGCCACAGAGGATCATTCATTAGCTTCTTTAAAATATATATGTTGTGGATTGTTTTAAATCTCATTGCCTACTGTCAGAAGGAAAGCCAGCTTGCACAATATCGACAGATAATTGTTGAGTTGAGACTGTCAGCGAAAAGCAGAGGCCCAGCCAGGCATATCGCAATATTTCCTAATACAATCGCGGGAAAACATAATTTGGAAAGCAAATGTCTGTTGCTGTAAAGAGAAGGCAATGAAAATACTTTAATCTTTCTTTTATATAGTTACCAAAATTCTCAACTTAATTGAGCGAACAACGGTAAGGCCTATCTTATTGGCACCAGCAGAGAGTATCATTGTTGGGACAGTGGCACTTAAAAGTTATTTTTCAGAAAATAATGTACGTTTTAAAGTTAATTTCCTTCAATTATGAACATTTTGCCATGGGGCAGAGAGAAAATGTTTCCGTTCTGAAGCAAGTTTTCTGCAATTCTACACATTTTGCCAAATAGTGGAAGTAAATGTTTGCATTTTTTTATATGATAACTGATAATCAATGGGCCCCAACCCGGTCAGTAATTCGATCATTCTTACTACAAGACTAATTTACCAATCTAAAAAAATGGCGCTGACATGGGCTAATTGAGTGACTGCTGAAGCACAAATGTCTAAATGGCACCTTGTGTATTCTATTATTCTAAGTCAACAGTAAGCTGATACCCCGACTAAGGGTTTATAGACCAGACAATGAAAAGCATCTTATTCCGCCTATAGTAATTTGATAGGACCTTCATTAAGACGTCTGCCAACGGTATAAATAGTTGATAGAACTGCAATATAGAACTCAGATACAGACAGCTGTATTGGTGTGTATTCTCCAAAAGGTAGTTACTCTAAGGCAAATCTAAAAAAGTATTTATTTGAATCCAGTGGGACCTGTATCAGTGATTTAGACCAGATAAACAGATCACCAGCAGAAATGATGAACCTTACGTACACGCCTGGTTATAACTGGTTATAACTACATTGGGGAAAAAAGTATTTAGTCAGCCACCAATTGTGCAAGTTCTCCCACTTAAAAAGATGAAAGAGGCCTGTAATTTTCATCATAGGTACACGTCAACTATGACAGACAAATTGAGGAAAAATAATCCAGAAAATCACATTGTAGGATTTTTTATGAATTTATTTGCAAATTATGGTGGAAAATAAGTATTTGGTCACCAAGATTTCTGCCTCTCACAGACCTGTAACTTCTTCTTTAAGAGGCTCCTCTGTCCTCCACTCGTTACCTGTATTAATGGCACCTGTTTGAACTTGTTATCAGTATAAAAGACACCTGTCCACAACCTCAAACAGTCACACTCCAAACTCCACTATGGCTAAGACCAAAGAGCTGTCAAAGGACACCAGAAACAAAATTGTAGACCTGCACAAGGCTGGGAAGACTGAATCTGCAATAGGTAAGCAGCTTGGTTTGAAGAAATCAACTGTGGGAGCAATTATTAGGAAATGGAAGACTTACAAGACAACTGATAATCTCCCTCGATCTGGGGCTCCACGCAAGATCTCACCCCGTGGGGTCAAAATGATCACAAGAACGGTGAGCAAAAATCCCAGAATCACACGGGGGGACCTAGTGAATGACCTGCAGAGAGCTGGGACCAAAGTAACAAAGCCTACCATCAGTAACACACTACGCCGCCAGGGACTCAAATCCTGCATTGCCAGACGTGTCCCCCTGCTTAAGCCAGTACATGTCCAGGCCCGTCTGAAGTTTGCTAGAGTGCATTTGGATGATCCAGAAGAGGATTGGGAGAATGTCATATGGTCAGATGAAACCAAAATATAACTTTTTGGTAAAAACTCAACTCGTCGTGTTTGGAGGACAAAGAATGCTGAGTTGCATCCAAAGAACACTATACCTACTGTGAAGCATGGGGGTGGAAACATCATGCTTTGGGGCTGTTTTTCTGCAAAGGGACCAGGACGACTGATCCGTGTAAAGGAAAGAATGAATGGGGCCATGTATCATGAGATTTTGAGTGAAAACCTCCTTCCATCAGCAAGGGCATTGAAGATGAAACGTGGCTGGGTCTTTCAGCATGACAATGATCCCAAACACACCGCCCGGGCAACGAAGGAGTGGCTTCGTAAGAAGCATTTCAAGGTCCTGGAGTGGCCTAGCCAGTCTCCAGATCTCAACCCCATAGAAAATCTTTGGAGGGAGTTGAAAGTCTGTGTTGCCCAGCGACAGCCCCAAAACATCACTGCTCTAGAGGAGATCTGCATGGAGGAATGGGCCAAAATACCAGCAACAGTGTGTGAAAACCTTGTGAAGACTTACAGAAAACGTTTGACCTGTGTCATTGCCAACAAAGGGTATATAACAAAGTATTGAGAAATTTTGTTATTGACCAAATACTTATTTTCCACCACCATTTGCAAATAAATTCATTACAAATCCTACAATTTGATTTTCAGGATTTTATTTTCTCATTTTGTCTGTCATAGTTGACGTGTACCTATGATGAAAATTACAGGCCTCTCTCATCTTTTTAAGTGGGAGAACTTGCACAATTGGTGGCTGACTAAATACTTTTTTCCCCCACTGTAGGTATGACCGTGTACACAATCAAAATGACCTTGCATATATGCTTAGTTGCAGTCACAACAGTTCATAAGTCTGTCAGTGGGATGAATACTTGTTGAAACTGTAATGCAGAAACCAGCTACCGTCTAAACGTACACATAGCGCTGTATTGGTGGGTATTCTTCGAAGAATAGTTGGTTATTCCACGGGAAATGTTATATAAATACCATCATTCCTTTAATATCCTCCAATATTCTATATTTGCAACTTGTTGTGGTATGTGGGTTGCTATAACATTTGGTTTGAAGTGACTGAGGATTTGGGCATGATTTTTGAAGCGATGCTAATGCTAGCTGTGGGGTAAGTAAATAAAGACAGATGAGACATATTTTTGGTCATTGTATCTCAGGATCAATCTATGAATTACTTTTTGTCAATAAAATTAAATACATTTCCAATGTTGGTGTACCGCTCCTTTAAATGGCAGTCATTTTTACCACATAAATATGACAACTTTTGTATTTACTTAAAAATAAATTATACTACAATCAAATTATGGTAAATCGGCTTTTTAGGACTTACTTTGGAAAAAAGCTGCACATTATTTAAGGGGGAAAAAAATATTTTTGTATTACAGAATCTGCAAATTAATTGTCATTTAGCAAAAATGATGTTTATTTTATTTCAGATAACAGTAATGACATGTCCATTGATGTCCTTAAGAGTCGGTTGATGCACTAATTAAAATAATACAATAAATCCCAATCAAAATCTGTCTGTTTAAGATAGAGATTATTTATTTTTTTTGCATGGGCTGCATCTCAATCTACTTCATCCGCCTGTATGTCTGCCTTCCGTATCCCGAAAATCACTATAGGTAGAGAGAAGACAGGCTATGTGCCACACTGCCCACAAAATGAGGTGGAAACTGAGCTGCACTTCCTAACCTCCTGCCAAATAAACGATGATATGAGAGACACATATTTCCCTCAGATTACAAGGACCCCCAAATACTTTGAAAACAATTATAATATTGATAAGATCCCGTATCTGTTAGGTGAAATACAGCAGCGTGCAATCATGGCAGCAACATGTGTGACCTGTTGTGATACGAATAAGGTAACCAGTGGAGAACAAACACCACAGTAAATACAACCTAGGCCTAGATTTATCAGTTTATTTCATTTCCCTTGCCATTTGTACTTCTACTTTTTGCACAGACAGCTCACACTCTCCTACAAACACTGAGAGCACCCTAGTGGAGCCACCTGGCTGAGACGGCCTTAGTGGAGCCACCTGGCTGAGAGGGCCCTAGTGGAGCAACCTGGCTGAGAGGGCCCTAGTGGAGCCAGCTGGCTGAGAGGACCCTAGTGGAGCCACCTGGCTGAGAGGGCCCTAGTGGAGCCACCTGGCTGAGAGGATCCTAGTGGAGCCACCTGGCTGAGAGGGCCCTAGTGGAGCCAGCTAGTTTATATTTCATTTACAGTGTATTGACCGACGGCCTATACAGGTCAGGACTGATACACTCATTTTTATATATATATATATATATTTTTTTTTATATATAATTTAATACCTTTGCTTTTGTCTGTTTTTGAAATCATTAATTTCATAGGTCAGAGGTCAAGCTGAGCCGTACCAGGAGTGGAAGAGTGGAAAAGGTTAATGGTTTTGATGACATAACTGGTGAGAAGTCAGTTATGAAAATATATTCAGTTGACTGCGTGTTAGTCTGTCAGCCCTATCTCTTTTGAAATCTCCCTCTCTCTCCTCCTCTTCTCTCTCACTCTCCATCTCCCCTCCCCTCCTCCTCTGTCCCATAGCCGCAGGAAGTAGTTTGGGGGTGTAGAAATACAGCTAAACCTAGGGTATGGCTAAATGGGGTGTGTAGAAATACAGCTAAACCTAGGGTATGGCTAAATGGGGTGTGTAGAAATACAACTAAACCTAGGGTATGGCTAAATGGGGTGTGTAGAAATACAGCTAAACCTAGGGTATGGCTAAATGGGGTATGGGCGGCAGGTAGCTTAGTGGTTAAGAGCGTTGTGCCAGTAACCGAAAGGTCGCTGGTTCTAATCCCCGAGCCGACTAGGTGAAAAATCTGTCGATGTGCCCTTGAGCAAGGCACTTAACCCTAATTGCTCCTGTAAGTCGCTCTGGATAAGAGCGTCTGCTAAATGACCAATTATTATTATTATAGAAATACAACTCCCTGGCTCCACTAGGGCTCCCCTCCCCTCCCCTCCCCTCTCCTCTCTCTCCACTACGCTCTCCTCCGTCCCCCACCCATCCTCTCTCCTCCGCCCCATCTCTCTCTGCTCTTCTCTCGCAGCCCTTTGACATCTCCCTCTTTATCTCCCCTCCCGTCCTCTGTCCCCTCTTCTCTCTCTCCACTACCCTCCCCTCCTCACTCTCTCTCTCTCTCTCTCTCTCTCTTCCTGACATATACAGTGGGGAGAACAAGTATTTGATACACTGCCGAATTTGCAGGTTTTCCTACTTACAAAGCATGTAGAGGTCTGTAATTTTTTATCATAGGTACACTTCAACTGTGAGAGACGGAATCTAAAACAAAAATCCAGAAAATCACATTGTATGATTTTTAAGTAATTAATTTGCATTTTATTGCACAACATAAGTATTTGATACATCAGAAAAGCAGAACTTAATATTTGGTACAGAAACCTTTGTTTGCAATTACAGAGATCATACGTTTCCTGTAGGTCTTGACCAGGTTTGCACACACTGCAGCAGGGATTTTGGCCCACTCCTCCATACAGACCTTCTCCAGATCCTTCAGGTTTCGGGGCTGTTGCTGGGCAATACAGACTTTCAGCTCCCTCCAAAGATGTTCTATTGGGTTCAGGTCTGGAGTCTGGCTAGGCCACTCCAGGACCTTGAGATGCTTCTTACGGAGCCACTCCTTAGTTGCCCTGGCTGTGTGTTTCGGGTCGTTGTCATGCTGGAAGACCCAGCCACGACCCATCTTCAATGCTCTTACTGAGAGAAGGAGGTTGTTGGCCAAGATCTCGCGATACATGGCCCCATCCATCCTCCACTCAATATGATGCAGTCGTCCTGTCCCCTTTGCAGAAAAGCATCCCCAAAGAATGATGTTTCCACCTCCATGCTTCACGGTTGGGATGGTGTTCTTGGGGTTGTACTCATCCTTTTTCTTCCTCCAAACACGGCGAGTGGAGTTTAGACCAAACGGCTCTATTTTTGTCTCATCAGACCACATTACCATCTCCCATTCCTCCTCTGGATCATCCAGATGGTCATTGGCAAACTTCAGATGGGCCTGGACATGCGCTGGCTTGAGCAGGGGGACCTTGCGTGCGCTGCAGGATTTTAATCCATGACGGCGTAGTGTGTTACTAATGGTTTTCTTTGAGACTGTGGTCCCAGCTCTCTTCAGGTCATTGACCAGATCCTGCCGTGTAGTTCTGGGCTGATCTCTCACCTTCCTCATGATCATTGATGCCCCACGAGGTGAGATCTTGCATGGAGCCACAGACCGAGGGTGATTGACCGTCATCTTGAACTTCTTCCATTTTCTAATAATTGCGCCAACAGTTGTTGCCTTCTCACCAAGCTGCTTGTCCTGTAGCCCATCCCAGCCTTGTGCAGGTCTACCATTTTACCCCTGATGTCCTTACACAGCTCTCTGGTCTTGGCCATTGTGGAGAGGTTGGAGTCTGTTTGATTGAGTGTGTGGACAGGTGTCTTTTATACAGGTAATGAGTTCAAACAGGTGCAGTTAATACAGGTAATGAGTGGAGAACAGGAGGGTTCTTAAAGAAAAACTAACAGGTCTGTGAGAGCCGGAATTCTTACTGGTTGGTAGGTGATCAAATACTTATGTCATGCAATAAAATGCAAATTAATTACTTAAAAATCATACAATGTGATTTTCTGGATTTTTGTTTTAGATTCCGTCTCTCACAGTTGAAGTGTACCTATGATAAAAATTACAGACCTCTACATGCTTTGTAAGTAGGAAAACCTGCAAAATCGGCAGTGTATCAAATACTTGTTCTCCCCACTGTAGCATCAGGCTTGTTGAGCTTGACTCAGTTGACATGGGTAACAGACCTCTAGCTACCCCACTTCCCCTTGCTCTATTGAACCTTTAATAAACCTTTATTTAACTAGCCAAGTCAGTTAAGAACAAATTCTTATTTACAATGTTGGCCTACCCAGGCCAAACCCTCCCCTAACCCGGACGATGCTGGGCCAATTGTGCGCCGCTCTATGGGACTCCCAATCCCGGCCGGTTGTGATATAGCCTGGGATCGAACCCGGGTCTGTACTGACGCCTCTTCCACTGCGATGCAGTGTCTATGATCACTGCGCCTCTCGGGAGGCCATAGAAAAATAAGACGAATATTAAATAGATACATAATATATACTCTCATTCATTTCCATAGGGACAGATACAATCAATCATTGACACACTGAATATACAACATCACATACACCATCACACCTTAAATGACATTAGTGCCTGTCCCCAGATGGACAGTTATTGTCACGCCCTGGCTCTGGGGACTCTTTAATGTTGAGCCAGGGTGTGTAGGTATCATTGTTTAGTTTTCTATGTTTGTGTTCTAGATCGTGTAGATCTATGTTGGCCAGGGTGGTTCCCAATCAGAGGCAGCTGTAGCTTGTTGTCTCTGATTGGGGACCATACTTAGGTAGCCTATTGGCACTAGTGGGTTGTGGGATCTTGTTCCGTGTGAGGTATGTTGTTTGTCTACCTTGGACTTCACATTTCGTTTCATTTGTTGTTTTGTCGTGGTGTTTATTCAGTATAAATAAACATGTATGCATATCACGCTGCGCCTTGGTCCGTCCCGTCTATAAACGATCGTGACAGCAGGAGGGACTAGTGCACTTCACAAAATAGATGGCATCATGACGAAGAAAAATTATGTGGATATATTGAAGCAACATCTCAAGACATCAGTCAGGAAGTTAAAGCTTGGTCGCAAATGGGTCTTCCAAATGGACAATGACCCCAAGCATACTTCCAAAGTTGTGGCAAAATGGCTTAATGACAACAAAGTGAAGGTATTGGAGTGGCCATCACAAAGCCCTGACCTCAATCCTAAAGAAAATTTGTGGGCAGAACTGAAAAAGCGTGTGCGAGCAAGGAGGCCTACAAACCTGACTCAGTTACACCAGCTCTGTCAGGAGGAATGGGCCAGAATTCTCCCAACTTATTGTGGGAAGCTTGTGGAAGGCTACCCGAAACGTTTGACCCAAATTAAACAATTTAAAGGCAATGCTACCAAATACTATTTGAGTGTCTGTAAACTTCTGACCCACTGGGAATGTGATGAAAGAAATAAAAGCTGAAATAAATCATTCTCTCTACTATTATTCTGACATTTCACATTCTTAAAATAAAGTGGTGATCCTAACTGACCTAAGACAGGGAATGTTTACTTGGATTAAATGTCAGGAATTGTGAAAAAACTGAGTTTAAATGTATTTGGCTAAGGTTTATGTAAACTTTGATCACATTTGCCACAGTAAAGGGACCCGTTGATAGTGTTAACAGGGAAAACTCTAGAACAGTGGTCACCAACCTTTGAGTCAAAATCACTTTGAGATTTAACATTACCACTCAGGTTTCTTGTTTTACATGACTTTTAAAATCAGTTCATCCAATCCATCCATTATTCCTACCTACCTTCAGTAACAGTATGGTATAAGGAAAACGCAGACAAGCTTTCATGTTTCATTTAAGTGAGATGTATTGTACTTATCAATGGTTTGGATGAGCGCTCTGTTTGATTGTTTGTTTCTGTTCCTTTCTCCGCAGCTTCCAGGTATGCTGGAATAAGGACGCAAGCTTCTTCTTCTTCTTCTTCTTCTTGACGTTCGCAACAATTATATGTGCATTCTGCCACCTACTGTACAGGTGGATAATACCGATCCGAAAATGATACACATTTAATAAAATAACAAATTCCATACAATTCAGTAACAAAATGTTAATGAAACTAAATCAGCCAGCTTTTCTATTTTAACCAGGTCCCTATACAGGCTCAGAAGGATCCTGTGATTTCGGGACATTTCCTGGCGACAGTAGTCCTTGCAGTGCTCCTGCCGTTAAGTCTTGAAGGCGCAAAAACATATCGGCTGCAGATATAATGATGTCCAGCTTCTTGGACACTTGTGCAGTACAATTAATAACTGTGGCTATAAATGCTACAAAATCCACCTTCTTCACAATAAGTGTATCCAGATCACTTGGTTGATGTATAACATGTGCAACTGGTTGTGGTGGATCCACCGCCATATCTTCTTCAGAACTGTGGCCTCTTTCCCCTTCAACGCCTCCACATAGGAGATTTGCTGTACAGCCCTGATCCTTGACACCTCAACCTCTTTCACCCTAACAGGGCACTCAGGGAATTCGGAAGTATGATCCCCACCACAGTTCCAACATTTTACATTCACAGACTCTTCAATAACATATTCCTTCCGTCTGCAAACACTTGACACAAGGCCAAACTTCTTACACTTTTTACAGGAACGCTCTTACGGCGTATCTTATATATCCCAACTATACATAGGGAGGTATATCCTCATCAAACACCAGTGGCGATTTTAGTAAATCTTGCAAAAATAAATAAAATGTGGGATGCATGCCAGCAAAGCCACTACACAACACAACACTAAACAATACATTAATTGCACTATAACAGTGACAAACGGTGCCCACGAACTGTTAGGCCCTATACAAAGCTGTCCCAACAGCAGAGTCCCAACAGCAGTCCCAACACCTTACCACTGCTACACCTGGCTATCAGCGGAGCCTTGTCTGATATCATTTGAAAGGAAACACTTAGAAATGTTTGGAAATGTGAAAATAATGTAGTAGAATATAACACATTAGATCTGGTAAAAGATAATACTAACAAAAAAACATGCATATTTTTTGTTGTGCATTATCTTTGAAATGCAAGAGGAAGCCAGACAGTGATGAGGATTCTAGATGCAATTTAGA
Organism: Coregonus lavaretus; assembly: GCF_964263955.1. NCBI lineage: Eukaryota > Metazoa > Chordata > Actinopteri > Salmoniformes > Salmonidae > Coregonus > Coregonus lavaretus. The sequence continues at coordinate 59,064 of NW_028165370.1, read as the reverse complement.
TGTTGTCCACCAGATGGCAGCAGTGTGTGTGCAACGTTTCAGACTGATCCAGTGAAGAATTACATCACCTCACAATATTTTGTATCAAGTCTGCCAGGAGTTTTCCCAAATGTGCCAAATTAGTTTTCAAGTACATAACTATATAGAACATACAAAAATGCTATGGTAATAAAACAATTAAGTTTGCACACTCCCAGGAATGACATATATGATGGATCAATAGCTTCCCTACAGAAAAAACACTAACCTTCACACATCTAGATGGCCGGGCGGGGTGGGTGTGGAGCCAGATGTCAAACTGTAGAACCCAGTTCCTACATTTGAATATAAAAATTGATTTTTCAAACAAAACTACACTACATTTGATCTCTGGGACCCTCAGGATGGCAAATCAGAGCAAGATTACTGAATGTAAGTACATTATTTACCTTCAGAGGTGAATGTATCAAACCAGTTGCCGTGATGAAAGTGTTTTGTTGTTGTGCACTATCCTCAAACAATAGCATGGTATTTTATAGCTGTAATAGCTACTGTAAATTGAACACTGCAGTTAGATTAACAAGAATTTAAGCATTCTGCCCATATAAGACATGTCTATGTCGCGGAAAGTTGGCTGTTGTTTACAACACCAGCTGATGGCGAAACCCAGTCGCACCGCATAATTTCTACCTCATGCACAAATTCATGTTACTTCTATGAACAGAGAAAGTGAAATATTCCTCGATATTAAAAAAGGCCCAAGCCGCTATGTCACACCCTGGCTCTGGGGACTCTATATGTTGAGCCAGGGTGTGTAGATTCTATGTGTTTGTGTTCTGTGTTTGAGTTCTAGTTGTTTCATTTCTATGTTGGCCAGTGTGGTTCTCAATCAGAGGCAACGAGTGTCAGCTGTGGCTGGTTGTCTCTGATTGGGAACCACATTTAAACAGGCTGTTTTCCCACAATAGTTGTGGGATCTTGTTCCAGTTGGTTTTGTGTTTGTACCGTGGACTTCACGTATCGTTTGTTGTTTTGTTTATTGTGTGTGCACTTAATTTAATAAGATGTACAAATCTCACGCTGCGCCTTGGTCTACTCCCTTCGACGTTCGTGACAGAAGATCCCACCATACCAGGACCAAGCAGCGTATCCAGGAGCAGGCAGCCTGGACATGGGAGGAGATATTGGACGGGAAAGGGTCCTGGACTTGGAAGGAGATACAGGCCGGGATGGATCGGCGTCCGTGGGAAGAGACGGTGGAGGCGCGCCGTAGAGAGGAGCAACGGCGTCAACAGGGTCGTCGTCGGACGGACGAGAGGCAACCCCAAAAATGTTTTATGGGGGGGCACACGGCATGGGCGACGGGGCAGCAGGAGACAGCTACAGGGCATATTAGGAGGTTAGGTGAGGAGGCCACCAGGTTAAGGGGGCTAGTGGTCCAGAGGGAGCAGGAGTTAGTGGTCCAGAGGGTGGAGCTACTGGAGGCGATAAGGGAGAGAGTGAGAGTAGAGGCACGGCGAGAGGAACTGTGTAGGCAGCTGAGGGAGCGGAGGGTTATGACGAAACCCAGTCCCGCTCCTCACACCAAGCAAGTGGTGTGCGTCACCAGTCCGGTCCGGCCCGTTCCTGCTCCCCGCACTAAGTTGATGGTGCGCGTCGCCAGCCCGGCCCAGCCTGTTCCTGCCCCTCGCACCAAGCCTACGGTGCGCGTCGCCAGCCCGGCCCGGCCTGTTCCTGCCCCTCGCACCAAGCCTACGGTGCGCGTCGCCAGCCCGGCCCGGCCTGTTCCTGCTCCCCGCAACAAGCCTACGGTGCGCGTCGCCAGCCCGGTCTGGCCTGTTCCTGCTCCCCGCACCAAGCCAATGGTGCGCATCGCCAGCCCGGCCCGGCCTGTTCCTGCTCCCCGCACCAAGCCTACGTTGCGCGTCACCAGCCCGGCCCGGCCTGTTCCTGCCACTCGCACCAAGCCTACGGTGCGCGTCGCCAGCCCGGCCCGGCCTGTTCCTGCAACTCGCACCAAGCCTACGGTGCGCGTCGCCAGCCCGGCCCGGCCTGTTCCTGCCACTCGAACCAAGCCTACGGTGCGCGTCGCCAGCCCGGCCCGGCCTGTTCCTGCCACTCGCACCAAGCCTACGGTGCGCGTCGCCAGCCCGGCCTGTTCCTGCCACTCGCACCAAGCCTACGGTGCGCGTCGCCAGCCCGGCCCGGCCTGTTCCTGCCACTCGCACCAAGCCTACGGTGCGCGTCGCCAGCCCGGCCCGGCCTGTTCCTGCCACTCGCATCAAGCCAGGGGTGCGCATCGTCAGCCCGGTCCGGCCCGTTGCTGCTCCACGCACCAAGCCAGGGGTGCGCATCGTCAGCCCGGTCCGGCCCGTTGCTGCTCCACGCACCAAGCCAGGAGTGCGCATCGTCAGCCCGGTCCGGCCCGTTCCTGCTCCCCGCACCAAGCCTACGGTGCGCGTCGCCAGCCCGGTCCGGCCTGTTCCTGCTCCCCGCACCAAGCCAATGGTGCGCATCGCCAGCCCGGCCCGGCCTGTTCCTGCTCCCCGCACCAAGCCTACGGTGCGCGTCGCCAGCCCGGCCCGGCCTGTTCCTGCCACTCGCACCAAGCCTACGGTGCGCGTCGCCAGCCCGGCCCGGCCTGTTCCTGCCACTCGCACCAAGCCTACGGTGCGTGTCGCCAGCCCGGCCCGGCCTGTTCCTGCCACTCGCACCAAGCCTACGGTGCGCGTCGCCAGCCCGGCCCGGCCTGTTCCTGCCACTCGCACCAAGCCAGGGGTGCGAGTCGTCAGCCCGGTAAGGCCCGTTCCTGCTCCACGCACCAAGCCAGGGGTGCGCATCGTCAGCCCGGTCAGGCCCGTTGCTGCTCCACGCACCAAGCCTACGGTGCGCGTCGCCAGCCCGGCCCGGCCTGTTCCTGCTCCACGCACCAAGCCTACGGTGCGCGTCGCCAGCCCGGCCCGGCCTGTTCCTGCCACTCGCACCAAGCCAGGGGTGCGAGTCGTCAGCCCGGTAAGGCCCGTTCCTGCTCCACGCACCAAGCCAGGGGTGCGCATCGTCAGCCCGGTCCGGCCCGTTGCTGCTCCACGCACAAAGCCAGGGGTGCGCATCGTCAGCCCGGTCCGGCCCGTTGCTGCTCCACGCACCAAGCCAGGGGTGCGCATCGTCAGCCCGGTCCGGCCCGTTGCTGCTCCACGCACCAAGCCAGGGGTGCGCATCGTCAGCCCGGCCGGGCCCGTTCCTGCTCCACGCACCAAGCCAGGGGTGCGTGTCGTCAGTCCGGCACAACCCGTGCCTGGGTCACTGGTGCCTGGTCAGGTACCGGTCAGCTGCTCCACACCGGAGCTGAAGCAATCCGCTCCTACGATGTCCAGTCCAGCTCCAGCCAGCGGGGCCAGACCGGACCAGGGGCGCTACGGGGGGTTTATTGGAGGGTGTTGGGCAAGCCCAGAGCCGGAACCGCCTCCGAGGAGGAACGCCCACCCAGCCCTCCCCTGTTTGGTTTATGTGGAGGCGCGGTCGCAGTCCGCGCCGTTGGGGGGGGGGTACTGTCACACCCTGGCTCTGGGGACTCTATATGTTGAGCCAGGGTGGGTAGATTCTATGTGTTTGTGTTCTGTGTTTGAGTTCTAGTTGTTTCATTTCTATGTTGCCAGTGTGGTTCTCAATCAGAGGCAACGAGTGTCAGCTGTGGCTGGTTGTCTCTGATTGGGAACCACATTTAAACAGGCTGTTTTCCCACAATAGTTGTGGGATCTTGTTCCAGTTGGTTTTGTGTTTGTACCGTGGACTTCACGTATCGTTTGTTGTTTTGTTTATTGTGTGTGCACTTAATTTAATAAGATGTACAAATCTCACGCTGCGCCTTGGTCTACTCCCTTCGACGTTCGTGACAGAAGATCCCACCATACCAGGACCAAGCAGCATATCCAGGATCAGGCAGCCTGGACATGGGAGGAGATATTGGACGGGAAAGGGTCCTGGACTTGGAAGGAGATACAGGCCGGGATGGATCGGCGTCCGTGGGAAGAGACGTTGGAGGCGCGCCGTAGAGAGGAGCAACGGCGTCAACAGGGTCGTCGTCGGACGGACGAAAGGCAACCCCAAAAATGTTTTAGGGGGGGCACACGGCATGGGCGACGGGGCAGCAGGAGGCAGCTACAGTGCGTATTAGGAGGTTAGGTGAGGAGGCCACCAGGTTAAGGGGGCTAGTGGTCCAGAGGGAGCAGGAGTTAGTGGTCCAGAGGGTAGAGCTACTGGAGGCGATAAGGGAGAGAGTGAGAGTAGAGGCACGGCGAGAGGAACTGTGTAGGCAGCTGAGGGAGCGGAGGGTTATGACGAAACCCAGTCCCGCTCCTCACACCAAGCAAGTGGTGTGCGTCACCAGTCCGGTCCGGCCCGTTCCTGCTCCCCGCACTAAGGTGATGGTAAGCGTCGCCAGCCCGGCCCAGCCTGTTCCTGCCCCTCGCACCAAGCCTACGGTGCGCGTCGCCAGCCCGGCCCGGCCTGTTCCTGCTCTCCGCACCAAGCCTACGGTGTGCGTCGCCAGCCCGGTCCGGCCTGTTCCTGCTCCCCGCACCAAGCCAATGGTGCGCATCGCCAGCCTGGCCCGGCCTGTTCCTGCTCCCCGCACCAAGCCTACGGTGCGCCTTCACCAGCCCGGCCCGGCCTGTTCCTGCCACTCGCACCAAGCCTACGGTGCGCGTCACCAGCCCGGCCCGGCCTGTTCCTGCCACTCGCACCAAGCCTACGGTGCGCGTCGCCAGCCCGGCCCGGCCTGTTCCTGCCACTCGCACCAAGCCTAAGATGCGTGTCGCCAGCCCGGCCCGGCCTGTTCCTGCCACTCGCACCAAGCCTACGGTGCGCGTCGCCAGCCCGGCCCGGCCTGTTCCTGCCACTCGCACCAAGCCTACGGTGCGCGTCGCCAGCCCGGCCCGGCCTGTTCCTGCCACTCGCACCAAGCCTACGGTGCGTGTCGCCAGCCCGGCCCGACCTGTTCCTGCCACTCGCACCAAGCCTACGGTGCGCGTCACCAGCCCAGCCCGGCCTGTTCCTGCCACTCGCACCAAGCCAGGGGTGCGAGTCGTCAGCCCGGTAAGGCCCGTTCCTGCTCCACGCACCAAGCCAGGGGTGCGCATCGTCAGCCCGGTCCGGCCCGTTGCTGCTCCACGCACCAAGCCAGGGGTGCGCATCGTCAGCCCGGCCGGGCCCGCTCCTGCTCCACGCACCAAGCCAGGGGTGCGCGTCGTCAGTCCGGCACAACCCGTGCCTGGGTCACTGGTGCCTGGTCAGGTACCGGTCAGCTGCTCCACACCGGAGCTGACGCAATCCACTCCTACGATGTCCAGTCCAGCTCCAGCCAGCGGGGCCAGACCGGACCAGGGGCGCTACGGGGGGATTATTGGAGGGTGGTGGGCAAGCCCAGAGCCGGAACCGCCTCCGAGGAGGAACGCCCACCCAGCCCTCCCCTGTTTGGTTTATGTGGAGGCGCGGTCGCAGTCCGCTTTTTGGGGGGGGGGTACTGTCACACCCTGGCTCTGGGGACTCTATATGTTGAGCCAGGGTGTGTAGATTCTATGTGTTTGTGTTCTGTGTTTGAGTTCTAGTTGTTTCATTTCTATGTTGCCAGTGTGGTTCTCAATCAGAGGTAACGAGTGTCAGCTGTGGCTGGTTGTCTCTGATTGGGAACCACATTTAAACAGGCTGTTTTCCCACAATAGTTGTGGGATCTTGTTCCAGTTGGTTTTGTGTTTGTACCGTGGACTTCACGTATCGTTTGTTGTTTTGTTTATTGTGTGTGCACTTAATTTAATAAGATGTACAAATCTCACGCTGCGCCTTGGTCTACTCCCTTCGACGTTCGTGACACGCTAATAATAACAATGCAAGCCTATAGATACACTTTCCTACTCATTCATTACAGCTGCAGTGCTTGTTGTAGCGCTGACTGGAAATAGGAAGAATGTGCATTTTATGGTTATAAAAGTGTTGAATACAAATAGTTGACAGTGCTGAGTAAGAACCTAAACATGAACTCAGTCATAAAAACAGCAGCTCTTTGCTGTATTCGTTGACAGTCTCTCTATTCATGGTTTTAAATGTTTTGAAATCTCAAACTATCAATTTTGCAGTATCTTTCTTTTAAGCATGTTACATTACCGCAGACACGGTAATCTGAGCCATCCGATTGTAAATAAGAATTTGTTCTTAATTAACTGACTTGCCTTGTTAATTAAAGGTTAAATATGAAATATAAAAAACTGATTACGGTAAGAGACCCTGCATAAACAGGACTGATAATGAGATGTACAGGGCAGTAGAAGGCAATGTTGTTCAGCATGTCTATGACTGTAAGATAAAGACAGTTGATGTTTCTCTGATCTTGTCTGAAGCTGTACGGAGGATTCACTGTTCCACAACATAGGAGCTGACGAATGACACACACACACAAACACACACACACACACACATCACACACACACACACACACCATACACCACACACACCATACGCCACACACACCATACGCCACACACACACACACACAAACCACACATCACACACACACACATAAACCACACACACCATACACCATACACCACACACACACACAAACCACACATACACAATACACCACACATCACACACCACACACCACACACACACACCACACACCATACACAACACACACACACCATACACAACACACACACACACAAACCACACACACACACACACACCACACACCATACACAACACACACACATCATACACCAAACACACACACACACATAAACCACACACACCATACACCACACACACAACACACCATACACAACACACACACACCATACACATCACACATCACACACACCATACACCACACACACACACAAACCACACACACACACATCACACACACCATACAACACACACACACACACATATGCATGTATATTTTCTGCCAAAATATATATTTTTTTGCCATTTGTTTAAGGTTGGTAGCTGCATCATGTTATGGGTATGCTTGTCATCAGCCTAGGGAGTTTTTTTGATAAAAAGAAATGGAATAGAGAACAGGCAAAATCCTAGATGGAAAACCTGGTTTAGTCTGCTATCCAACAGACACTGGTAGACACTGGGAGAGTTGATTATCTCTGCCAGGGAGGCAGTTTGTACATTCAGACACATGAAATGGTTCAAAATGGCAACCTACCTGGCGCGCAGTGCAGCTGAATCAGGTGCACCGTGTTAGATTAATTTGAATTTTAAGAATAATGACTAAAGGATTTCACCCCAAATACAGTATAAATGTTAGAATTAACATGTAGTGTCAACCCACTAACAGAGGGGGCGGTACTAAACATTCAAGGGGGAAGGTGGAAACTGTTTAGAAAACCCACCTAAAGGTGGGAGGAGTCAAGTTCAGGAGGTATAAAATCGTATGTTTGGGTCTTTGGCCCCAGAGCTCTCCATGAATAAATATATATATATAATATATAATATAATATATAATACTTGTTGGTTGTGGACCTTGAATCATTGATGATTAAAACCAGAGCCTTACAACCTCTGGTAATGATTCAAGCTTAGGTTGAATTAGAGATAGAAATTCACATGACAACCGACCGCCAACAGCCCGAGACAAAAAAAATAAAAATAGGACCACAAGGCTTTATTGTGGGTTTTTACAGAAATGTTTGCCGATCCACTAGGAATATCATGGAGATGGACCAGTTGATCGCGATCAACCGGTTGGTGAAAACTGCTCTAGACAATTGAGTGAAGTTCAATATCATGCTTCTCTCTGTGGGCTGATATGTCTGTACGGCAGTCTCGGGCTGCGCGCACAGTTTAGAGGGAACGTTGACCATCACATCTTCATTTACATTAGTGCCTGTCCCCAGATGGACATTTATGCTATAGTAAAGTACATTTACAAGTGATCACATCATTGTCCTGCTTTAAGACAGATTTTTACTGTCTGCTTCCAGTTGTATGTTATTTTACTAGCCCTGTAAATGATCATATATCTTACAATATCAAATCATATCTCAGTAACTGTCACAAGTGTATATCAGTATAACAGCATCCTACCTGTGCTCCAGAACAGGATCATCAATATCACTGCAGGTATCATATCTGTCTCTAACTGGGGCTCCACTGAGCTATACAAGTCTGCTGTTATGAAGAGTGGACAATACTGCTAGGCTATATGACTTCTATGTCATTACTTCCTTACTTGTCTGATGTGACAAACTTTTAAATAGATCAGTGGTTTCACCCACCTACAGGAAACACTGCCATTAGAGACACCCCACGCAAACTGCTGACAGAGCAGCAAAGTTTCACATAGTGTGTCCTATAATATCACCTCTAACTTTCTACTGCTTGAGTTCACCTCTTATAGAATATTGGTTAATGTTCCAGCACCTAAATATAAACAGTACCAGCACCCAAAATGAGTACTGATGAGGTCTCATGTTAGAGCAGGAGAAGGGGGGATGTGGTGTAGAAGCTAGAGGTCTGTTACCCAAGTCAACTCAACAGGTGTGATGGAAAATTACAAATTAGACAGGGGTCAGGGTTGGGGTCAGGGTTGGAGTTCGGTAGGGGTCAGGGTTGGGGTCAGGGTTGGGGTCAGGGTTGGAGTTCGGTAGGGGTCAGGGTTGGGGTCAGGGTTGGAGTTCGGTAGGGGTCAGGTAGGGGTCAGGTAGGGGTCAGGTAGGGGTCAGGGTTGGGGTCAGGGTTGGGGTCAGTTCAGCTTACAGCTGTGTCTGTAAACGACGACCCTATATGGAAGTAAATTACTTCAAACTACATTCAAGACTTGAGTTTATTCAAGTAAAGTAAGAACAGGACAAAACAACATCAAGGTGTATCTGTTAGAAATCGTCAATGACATCAGATAAACTCACAAGTATCACAGTAGGCTAGAAATGAGCAATTGGTCGGCTACATAACTTAAAAGTCCATGGTGGTGACATTAACTTTTTCATAATGATCCCAACTGGATGTTTTTTTCTCAGATCAATCTCAGATCAATTAACAACAGAACGTATGGTGCTAGAATGGAGAGGGGAGGAGATCAATTAACAACAGAACGTATGGTGCTAGAATGGAGAGGGGAGGAGATCAATTAACAACATATTTAGATGCACTTCACAACAAGATGGGCAGTTACAGTACATTCCACCTTAAAGTAAAATCCTAATTGATTATGTACCTACCTATACACACACACTTCCCATGGTTTGACAGAAAAAGCTGGCTACAAATACTATTTTCCCCACTGTCTCCACTGATGGCCTCTAACAGCAGAAACTAATAAGTGGGATATTTAAACAGTTAGCACTGAAACACAGTAGGCTGGGTAGGTTGATAGTTGACTATGCATTGGACATTGTTTCAATGCTGCCGTCTTCTAACGTATTTGAATACCACATGTAGAAACACAGTATAACTGACAGTGACACTGTGTAATGATACAATGACACTCAAACAAATGATCTGCTGCTGCTGTGCAACATTGTAACACCACTAACATGTTTGCAGGCAGAGGAACAGTGTTAGGATGAACTGACTGGAGGAAACAGCACCTACAGGTAGCAGAGGAACAGTGTTAGGATGAACTGACTGGAGGAAACAGCACCTACAGGTAGCAGAGGAACAGTGTTAGGATGAACTGACTGGAGGAAACAGCACCTACAGGTAGCAGAGGAACAGTGTTAGGATGAACCGACTGGAGGAAACAGCACCTACAGGTAGCAGAGGAACAGTGTTAGGATGAACTGACTGGAGGAAACAGCACCTACAGGTAGCAGAGGAACAGTGTTAGGATGAACTGACTGGAGGAAACAGCACCTACAGGTAGCAGAGGAACAGTGTTAGGATGAACTGACTGGAGGAAACAGCACCTACAAGTAGCAGAGGAACAGTGTTAGGATGAACTGACTGGAGGAAACAGCACCTACAGGTAGCAGAGGAACAGTGTTAGGATGAACTGACTGGAGGAAACAGCACCTACAGGTAGCAGAGGAACAGTGTTAGGAAGAACTACACATTGCCATTTGGTTCATCATCAAGTTCTCTGCATGTAAAAATATAGCAAACATCACAATATCTCAATAATAAGATAAGATAATAAGATAACAGATCTAGTCAACTATAAAACCACATCAAGAAATCAGCTATCATCCAGTTATAAGGCCCAGTAAAACAAGTTAGTCACATAAGAATGCAATCAGAGCAACACACAGCCTGTCCATCTGGTGGTCTGATGGTCTGATGGTGACTGTCAGAGAGTAGCTGGGTCTTTGAATAACAAGGTCTTTGCTGCGTATTTCTGTGTTCATGACTAGATGTACTTTACCATGAAAGGACATACGAGCAGCGATTGGTTCGATCAAGTGGAACGTTTTCAGCTTGTGGTCCTTTTCTCTGAAACCCATGTTGTGACATGAAGAGGAGGGTTTAGCATCGAGGTAAATAGGTTTCACACCAACGTGACGTCAATGGAAAATATTCAGCTTTAAGTTGGTCACTGTAGACAGCAACACCAAACTAGCAGCACTAGTACAAACAGGTTTCACACCAACATTCTGGTGTCTATTTTGACCCCCTAAGAAAAGACTGTTGAGACAGAGACCTATCTTGAGACAGAGACCTATCTTGAGACAGAGCCCTATCTTGAGACAGAGGCCTATCTTGAGACAGAGGCCTATCTTGAGACAGAGACCTATCTTGAGACAGGGACCTATCTTGAGACAGAGACCTATCTTGAGACAGAGACCTATCTTAACCCTCCTGTTATGTTGTGGGTCAATTTGACCCGTTTCCACTTTTGCGTTGTCTAAAATACTAGTTAACCACTCTTTTTCGCCATGAAATTACATGACTTTTCCTCATTTAGGGTCATGAACCTAACTGCAAAATGTGGACACACTGATGTGTTGTGGAATGTCTGTGTACATTTTGTATACAAACATGATGTTGTGGGTCATTTTGACCCGGAGGCTTTCATGTGTATATATATTTGCACAGGTGCAAAACAAAAAAGTGTCTTTGATGTATTTTGTTTTGACTGGTCCTGGTTGCACTTTTAGAATTGTGTTTGGGTTAAAAAGGGCTTTCCCAAGCTTCTCCTCAGTGTGAGAGCAGCAGGTCCCTGACACAGACACTCAAAAATGAGCTCCAAAAGATTTTCAATCAATGAAGTCTTATCACAAATTCTGGACTGTGACAGTGAAAAAGAAGAAGAGGTTTCAGAGACAGAGGATATTTCAGAGATAGAGGACAATGCTGTTGATGATCCAGATTTTGTCTTCATTGAAGAGGATTCAGAGGAGGAGTCTGCCGTACCATCCCCTACATCAGATGAGAGACAGAGCATGCAACAAGCATCATCAAGAGAAGAGAAGACATGGAAGTCTAAAGATGGTCATATTGAATGGTCACCGTCACCACAACGAGGTCAAGGTAGACTCTCAGCTTCCAATGTAATAAAAATGGTTCCAGGACCTACACGATTTGCTGTCACTCGAGTCCATGACATACAATCAGCTTTTGAGCTCTTTTTACCCCAAGCAATAGAGAAGATTGTTCTGGACATGACCAACTTGGAGGGGAGCCGTGTGTTTCAAGAGAACTGGAAGCCACTGGATCGGATTGACTTGCATGCATACATTGGATTGCTCATATTAGCTGGAGTCTACCGGTCAAACGGAGAAGCAACGGCCAGCCTGTGGAATGAAGAGAATGGAAGGCCAATATTTCGGGCAACAATGTCTCTACAAGAATTCCACATAATTTCTCGGGTGATTCGCTTTGATAACCGTGATACCAGACCGGGTCGACGTGAAAGAGACAAACTAGCTGCAATCAGAGATGTATGGGATAAATGGGTGGAAATTCTACCGTTACTGTACAATCCCAGTCCTCATGTTACAGTTGATGAACGCCTTGTTCCATTCAGAGGACGTTGTCCCTTCAGACAGTATATGCCAAACAATCCTGCAAAATATGGCATCAAAATATGGGCAGCATGTGATGCCACATCAAGCTATGCATGGAATATGCAAGTTTACACTGGGAAGCCACCCGGCGGAGTGCCTGAGAAAAACCAGGGGATGCGGGTGGTGCTGGACATGAGTGAAGGGCTGCAAGGTCATAACATCACGTGTGACAACTTCTTCACATCCTACCGCCTTGGTGTTGAACTACAGAAGAGAAAGCTGACCATGGTTGGAACAATCAGAAAAAACAAACCTGAACTTCCCAGTGAGCTTCTGAAAATGCAGGGCAGAACTGTGCATTCCTCTAAATTTGCTTTCTCTGAAAATGCAACTGTTGTTTCATACTGCCCAAAGAAGAACAAGAATGTTCTTGTAATGAGCACAATGCACAAAGATGCATCGCTGAGTGCAAGAGAGGACATCAAGCCACAAATAATACTGGACTACAATTCCACCAAAGGAGGAGTTGACAATTTGGATAAAGTCACAGCAACATATAGTTGTCAGCGCATGACTGCCCGCTGGCCTTTGGTGATTTTCTACAACATTGTGGATGTGTCTGCTTACAATGCCTATGTCCTGTGGACTGAAATCAACCAGCAATGGAATGGTGGCAAATTGTACCGACGCCGGCTTTTCCTAGAGGAGCTCGGCAAAGCTCTCATCACTCCCAAGATCCAGAGGAGAGTCCGGCCTCCTCGGTCGACAGCAGCTGCATCTGCTGTCCAGAAAATTCAAGCTGGACCATCAACACATGCCTCCAATCAACCAGAAATGGATCCAGTGGATACAGGCAGTGGCAAGAAACGGAAAAGATGCCAGCTCTGCCCCCCTCGACAAGACAGTAAAACAAGCACCACTTGTGTAGAATGCAATAAATACATCTGCAGAAAGCACACACACACATTGTGTTCAACATGTAGAGAGAAAGACTGAAGGGATAATATGGACCAATAGGGGGGGAAAAAACCTACTTGGGGAAACTGAAAAATCTTGTTTGTGAGAAAGGAAATATGTTTAACAAATAGTTCTTAAATATTGTTTAAAAAAAATAAAAAGTATTGTATTTCTTCTTTCTGAAATGTCTGATAAGACAAAATAAAGTTGTTTCTGTTTTTACTTAATTCTTTGACTGTCTTGAGTGTGTTTAAACTGTGCGGGTCAATTTGACCCGTAACATAATGGATGTCATTTTTTTCCAGCAAAGCACAAGGGTTAAGACGGAGACCTATCTTGAGACAGGGACCTATCTTGAGACAGAGACCTATCTTGAGACAGGGATCTATCTTGAGACAGGGACCTATCTTGAGACAGAGACCTATCCTGAGACAGAGACCTATCCTGAGACAGAGACCTATCTTGAGACAGAGACCTATCTTGAGACAGAGACCTATCCTGAGACAGAGACCTATCCTGAGACAGAGACCTATCCTGAGACAGAGACCTATCTTGAGACAGAGACCTATCTTGAGACAAAGACCTATCTTGAGACAGAGACCTAAGGTTGGCCTCTATAACTGCAACCTGCCAGTATTAATGTTTGATTTATCAAATGATAAACAGTAATCATAACATTTAAATCCTCACCATAACCTGTATGAGCTAATTGAGGCATCCCAAAACTATTATTTATCCACCAAACATCTAGGCCTCACCAACACCATGACTTGAAGGCAGCCAGGAACTTCAGTAAGAAACTGCAATAACCATGATGCTCTAGAGGCTGTCATGGTATGTCCAAGCCAATTGTAGTTAAAGAGCTAAACCAATTGTAGTTCTTTATCTTTGTGGATGTATTTCTGTATCTACCAATCTCTTTTTATTCAGGATTAGTGGGAAAAACAAATAGGACATAGACAGAGATATGATGCACTCAGTGTGAAACATGTGAGCTCATCATCAGGAGAATAGCAGCACCATGGCAACAGCAACAGGAAGTCAGTGTGAGTTTCCTGTGTACTGAGTGTGTATTTTCAGCTAATCAGTGACTAGCTCTTATATGAGTACTGTAATGCCAACATCATAATATCAGACTTATCAACATTAGTAGTGGTCAATGTATGTATATGTTTACATTAGTTTACATTTGTGCATATATATATATATATATATATATATATATATATATATATATATATATATATATATATGTGTGTGTGGGTATATGGGAGTGTGTCCAAATGATTATATATCCTGTATAGTTCTATGTGTGTGGTTGCTGGGTCTTTCAGTAACAGGGTCAGAGTAGCTGGGTCTTTCAGTAACAGGGTCAGAGTAGCTGGGTCTGTCAGTAACAGGGTCAGAGTAGCTGGGTCTTTCAGTAACAGGGTCAGAGTAGCTGGGTCTGTCAGTAACAGGGTCAGAGTAGCTGGGTCTGTCAGTAACAGGGTCAGAGTAGCTGGGTCTGTCAGTAACAGGGTCAGAGTAGCTGGGTCTGTCAGTAACAGGGTCAGAGTAGCTGGGTCTGTCAGTAACAGGGTCAGAGTAGCTGGGTCTGTCAGTAAAAGGGTCAGAGTAGCTGGGTCTGTCAGTAACAGGGTCAGAGTAGCTGGGTCTGTCAGTAACAGGGTCAGAGTAGCTGGGTCTGTCAGTAACAGGGTCAGAGTAGCTGGGTCTTTCAGTAACAGGGTCAGAGTAGCTGGGTCTTTCAGTAACAGCGTCAGAGTAGCTGGGTCTGTCAGTAACAGGGTCAGAGTAGCTGGGTCTGTCAGTAACAGGGTCAGAGTAGCTGGGTCTTTCAGTAACAGGGTCAGAGTAGCTGGGTCTTTCAGTAACAGGGTCAGAGTAGCTGGGTCTTTCAGTAACAGGGTCAGAGTAGCTGGGTCTTTCAGTAACAGGGTCAGAGTAGCTGGGTCTGTCAGTAACAGGGTCAGAGTAGCTGGGTCTGTCAGTAACAGGGTCAGAGTAGCTGGGTCTTTCAGTAACAGGGTCAGAGTAGCTGGGTCTGTCAGTAACAGGGTCAGAGTAGCTGGGTCTTTCAGTAACAGGGTCAGAGTAGCTGGGTCTGTCAGTAACAGGGTCAGAGTAGCTGGGTCTGTCAGTAACAGGGTCAGAGTAGCTGGGTCTGTCAGTAACAGGGTCAGAGTAGCTGGGTCTGTCAGTAACAGGGTCAGAGTAGCTGGGTCTGTCAGTAACAGGGTCAGAGTAGCTGGGTCTTTCAGTAACAGGGTCAGAGTAGCTGGGTCTGTCAGTAACAGGGTCAGAGTAGCTGGGTCTTTCAGTAACAGGGTCAGAGTAGCTGGGTCTCTGAAGCAGATATCAGTTAGTATGACAGGTTCACACAACCATAAAGGATACAAGCACAACTACTGCCCTGCACTCTCATGTTAACAGTTCACACCTCTTGATTTGAACTAGTCCATCTCAAGGTCTGATGGGTAATGTTAGACTCCAGATATAGAACACAGCCAGACTGAGATGGACCCACACCACATGAGGAAGTCACACCTCATGACTTGAGTCTTAGAGGTGTTGATACAGCTGAATGACTTTGTTGTTTCAGTCAAAGTAACATCATAAAGTAACATCATAAAGTATCTATCTGGTATCTGGTCCCTCATACAGCCTCTTAATACTACACTTGATACCATGCATACCTGGAGAAATATTACATATTATTAGATAATAATAGAGTCACATAGTATTTTGCACAAACACACACACACACACACACACACACACACACACACACACACACACACACACACACTCACATATGTGCAGGGCCACAGTGGCTGGCACGCCTGCTCATACAAACACACACACACACACACACACACACAGAGACACACACACGTGCAAGGCCACAGTGGCTGGCGAAGTAGTTGACACTTCACGTGTCAAGTAGATTGAAACATTATGGTTTCTACAGACCTGAAAACTACCCCACAGACCTGAAGCATAGGCCCCATTAACCCATCAGACCTCCCCTCAGACCTGAAGCATAGGCCCCATTAACCCTTCAGACCTCCCCTCAGACCTGAAGCATAGGCCCCATTAACCCATCAGACCTCCCCTCAGACCTGAAGCATAGGCCCCATTAACCCATCAGACCTCCCCTCAGACCTGAAGCATAGGCCCCATTAACCCATCAGACCTCCCCTCAGACCTGAAGCATAGGCCCCATTAACCCATCAGACCTCCCCTCAGACCTGAAGCATAGGCCCCATTAACCCATCAGACCTCCCCTCAGACCTGAAGCATAGGCCCCATTAACCCATCAGACCTCCCCTCAGACCTGAAGCATAGGCCCCATTAACCCATCAGTCCTCCCCTCAGACCTGAAACCCAGGCCCCATTAACCCTTCAGACCTCAGGCCCGCTTAACACACAAAAAGGACTAGGCATTCATATGCAATCATATGCACACACACTCACATAGCCACACATACTGAGAATACACACTCAGTACACAGGAAACCCACACTGACTTTCTTTTGCTGTTGCCATGGTGCTGCTATTCTCCTGATGATGAGCTCACACATGTTCTCACTGAGTGCATCATATCTCTGTCTATGGCCTATTTGTTTTCCCATCCACCAAGATAAAGAACTACAAATGGTTCGTCTGTTTAACTACAATTGGCTTGGATGTACCATCACATCCTCTAAAGAGCATTAGGGTTATTGTCGTTTCTGGTTGTAGATTCTGGCTGCCTTCAAGTCTGGCTTCCAACTGTAGATGAAAGTGGGTGCGTGAAGTCGAAGGAGGTGCATCTGCCACAGTCGAAAGTTGGACTCTGTAGTGGTTTTCCAACAGCAAGACTCAGTCAGATCAACATGACAGTGTCAACAGAGCTGCTATTGTTTACACAAGTTGTTCTGTATAAATGTCGAAATGAACTTGACTATACCCTCATATCACACACTCACAAACTGAAAACATATCGTTAGTAATATTAATTGGTTAGAGAGAGGTCTCAAATATCACTTTCATTTGCATCCCCTGTAGCTTTAGAATCATGGCAAGGTGGTCCTGTTTCCGTCACGTTTTTCACCACGTTCGAGTAGGTCAAACAAAACACCCCAATGATTGGTTGACAAAAAGTGCCTCCCACAATGCAGGTGATGGTTGCATGGTACAGCTGGTGAGAAGGAAAAGCAGCGACTTGAAGGCGACTTCATCAAAAACTGCATGACCTTTGATCGCATGGTTTTTGTCAAGTTCACACAGTCGGCGGGTAGTCGCAAGTCGGACAATTTTTATAACCAAAATGCAACACACTTTGAAAGGTGGTGACCAACGATGGTCACCAACTTGACAAAGTGAACTGCGAGATGTTTGGTGGATAAATACTACATTTTGGGATGCTTGAAATAGGTCATACAGATCGTTATGATTACTGTATGTTCTTCATTTGATAAATCAAACATTAATACTGGCAGGCTACAGTTATAGAGGCCTACCTTAGGTCTGTCTCAGGATAGGCCTCTGTCTCAGGATAGGCCTCTGTCTCAAGATAGGTCCCTGTCTCAGGATAGGTCTCTGTCTCAGGATAGGCCTCTGTCTCAGGATAGGCCTCTGTCTCAAGATAGGTCTCTGTCTCAGGATAGGTCTCTGTCTCAGGATAGGCCTCTGTCTCAGGATAGGCCTCTGTCTCAAGAGTATTTTCCTTAAAGGGTCAAAAGTGACACCAGAATGAGTGTTTGGTTCTTCATGTTGTGTTTAATGATGTTGCAACAGGTTGACTTGACCAGGTGTTGCTATTTACATTGACCACCTCAAAGAAGCTGAATATTTTCCAGTGACGTCATGTTGGTGTGAAACCTGTTTACCTCGATGCTAGACCCTCCTCTTCATGTCACAACATGGGTTTCAGAGAAAAGGACCACAAGCTGAAAACTTTCCACTTCATCGAACCAATCGCTGCACGTATGTCCTTTCATGGTAAAGTACATCTAGTCATGAACACGGAAATACGCAGCAAAGACCTTGTTATTCAAAGACCCAGCAACTCTCTGACGGTCAACATCAGACCACAAGATGGGGTCCTCCATCAAGTCTGCCAGGAGTTTTCCCAAATGTGCCAAATTGGTTTTCAAGTACATAACTATATAGAACATACAAAAATGCTATGGTAATAAAACAATTAAGTTTGCACACTCCCAGGAATGACACATATGATGGATCAATAGCTTCCCTACAGAAAAATACAGATACACTTTCCTACTTATTCATTACAGCTGCAGTGCTTGTTGTAGCGCTGACTGGAAATAGGAAGAATGTGCATTTTATGGCTTATGAAAGTGTTGAATACAAATAGTTGACAGTGCTGAGTAAGAACCTAAACATGAACTCAGTCATAAAAACAGTGTCAGAGTGGTGTGTGTAGATGAGTGGAAGGAATCAAGCGCAGGAACCAGGATGACTTCAACCGTCTTTATAGTACGTTCAACACGTGAACAAAATAGTCGCCAACCCAACCGGGTGGCGCAAAACAATTACGCACAAAACACAGTGCGTAAATCACAAGAAAAGCGCACGCAGTGCGAACTCTCGGGACAAGCCAACAACGAGAGAAAATGTACCCTAACGAGGCAGTCTGACAATAAACAATCACGCATAACACCTGACCCAAACACACGAAACTAAATAGGGAAACAATTAAGACACAAATAAGGGACAGGTGTTATGAACAGGCAAAACCAAACGAACATGAAACAAAGAACGGTGGCAGCTAGTACTCCGGAGACGACGACCGCCGAAGCCTGCCCGAACAAGGAAGAGGAGCAGCCTCGGCCGAAACCGTGACAGTACCCCCCCCTTGACGCGCGGCTCCAGCCGTGCGCCGACCCGGAGCTCGGGGACGACCCGGACGACGCGGAGCAGGGCGCGCAGGATGACCCCGATGGAACTCGGTCAGTAGGGACTGGTCCAATATGTCCCTCCTTGGCACCCAGCACCGCTCCTCCGGACCGTACCCCTCCCACTCCACGAGATATTGAAGACCCCCCATCCGGCGTCTAGAATCCAGGATGGACCTCACGGTGTACGCCGGAGCCCCCTCGATGTCCAACGGGGGCGGAGGAGTCTCCTCAATCTCAAAGTCCTGGAGTGGACCAGCTACCACCGGCCTGAGGAGAGACACATGGAACGAGGGGTTAATATTTTTGTAATCAATAGGTAGCTCTAACCTATAACTCACCTCGTTCAATCTCCTCAGGACTTTAAAGGGCCCCACAAACCGCCGACCCAGCTTCCGGCAGGGCAGGCGGAGGGGCAGGTTTCTGGTTGAGAGCCAGACTCGATCACCAGGTGCGTACACTGGCCCCTCACTGCGGTGTAGGTCGGCGCTCGTCTTCTGTCGACGTATGGCACGCTGCAGATGGACGTGTGCAGCGTCCCACGTCTCCTCCGAGCGCCGCACCCACTCATCCACAGCGGGGGCCTCGATCTGGCTCTCATGCCATGGTGCCAGAACCGGCTGGTACCCTAATACACACTGAAAAGGGGTTAGTTGGGTGGAGGAGTGGCGAAGAGAGTTCTGTGCCATCTCGGCCCAGGGCACATATCTCGCCCACTCCTCCGGCCGGCCCTGACAGTATGACCTCAGAAACCTACCCACATCCTGGTTGACACGTTCAACCTGCCCATTACTCTCCGGGTGGTAACCCGAGGTAAGGCTTACCGAAACCCCCAAACGTTCCATAAATGCTCTCCACACTCTAGAGGTGAACTGGGGGCCTCGGTCAGACACTATATCCTCGGGTACCCCGTAATGCCGGAAGACATGGGTGAACAGAGCCTCTGCGGTCTGTAGGGCAGTGGGTAGACCCGGCATGGGAAGGAGACGACAGGCCTTGGAGAACCGATCCACAACGACCAGGATGGTCGTATTCCCCTGGGAGGGGGGAAGGTCGGTAACAAAATCCACCGAGAGGTGGGACCAGGGTCGTTGTGGAATAGGCAGGGGTTGTAACTTACCCCTGGGCAAATGTCTGGGCGCCTTACACTGGGCACACACCGAACAGGAGGAGACATAAATCCTCACATCCCTAGCTAACGTTGGCCACCAGTACTTCGTGCTAAGGCAGTGCACTGTCCGGCCGATACCCGGATGGCCAGAGGAGGGGGACGTATGAGCCCAACAAATGAGGCGATCGCGTACCTCGAGCGGAACGTACGTCCGACCCACAGGACACTGTGGAGGCCTCGGGTCGGTGCGTAACGCCCGCTCGATCTCACCATCAACCTCCCACACCACCGGAGCAACCAGACAAGACTCCGGTAGTATGGGCGTGAACTCAACTGACCTCTCCTCTGCGTCATACCGCCGAGACAGAGCATCTGCCTTCCCGTTCTGGGACCCAGGGATGTATGTGATTTTGAACACAAACCGGGCTAGAAACATAGTCCAGCGAGCCTGGCAAGGATTCAGTCTCCTAGCTGCCCGGATGTACTCCAGGTTACGATGGTCAGTTAGAATGAGGAAAGGGTGTTGAGCCCCCTCGAGCCAATGCCGCCACACCTTTAGGGCCTGTACCACGGCTAACAGCTCCCTGTCTCCTACGTCATAATTCCGCTCCGCCGGACTGAGCTTCTTTGAGTAAAACGCACAGGGACGGAGTTTAGGTGGAGTGCCAGAACGCTGGGAAAGAACGGCCCCTATCCCGGCCTCTGACGCGTCCACCTCTACTTGGAACGGTAAAGAGGGATCCGGATGCGCCAACACCGGCGCCGAGGTAAACAGGTCCTTCAGTCTCCCAAATGCCCTGTCCGCCTCAGCTGACCACCGCAAGCGCACCGGACCCCCCTTTAACAGAGACGTTATGGGAGCTGCCACCTGTCCAAAACCCCGGATAAACCTCCGGTAATAATTCGCAAACCCCAAGAACCGTTGCACCTCCTTCACAGTGGTTGGGGTCTGCCAATTACTCACAGCTGACACCCGGTCTACCTCCATCTTCACCCCTGACGCAGATAACTGGTAACCCAGAAAGGAGACCGACTTCTGAAAAAACAGACATTTCTCTGCCTTGACATATAGGTCATGCTCCAACAGCCGCCTCAATACTCGGCGCACCAGGGCTACATGCTCAGCACGGGTAGGGCTATACACCAGAATGTCGTCGATGTACACAACCACTCCCTGTCCCTGCATGTCCCGGAAAATCTCATCGACGAAGGATTGGAAGACTGAGGGAGCATTCATCAACCCATATGGCATGACTAGATACTCATAGTGTCCGGAAGTCGTGCTAAACGCTGTCTTCCATTCATCGCCCACTCTAATGCGCACCAAGTTATATGCGCTCCTAAGATCCAATTTTGTAAAGAACCGCGCACCGTGCAGTGACTCCGTCATAGTCGCAATCACAGGAAGTGGATAGCTGTACTTCACTGTGATCTGATTGAGACCGCGGTAATCAATACACGGGCGCAGACCTCCATCCTTTTTCTTCACAAAAAAGAAACTTGAGGAAGCGGGTGAAATGGAGGTCCGTATGTATCCCTGTCTAAGAGACTCAGAGATGTACGTCTCCATAGCCTTTCTCTCCTCTTGAGACAAGGGATACACATGGCTACGCGGGAGAGCTGCTCCTGACTGGAGATCTATCGCACAATCCCCCCGTCTATGAGGCGGCAGCTGCGCCGCCCTAGTCTTACTGAACGCCAGTGCCAAATCCTTATACTCGGGGGGAATCTGCAGTGCTGGCATTAGATTCGGACTCTCCACCGAGGTCGCCCCTATGGAAACACCCAGACACCGCCCCTCACATTGAGCAGACCACCCTTTAAGAGCTTTCTCTCGCCACATAATAGTAGGGTCATGAGTCATCAACCAGGGAAGACCCAGCACTACCGGATACGCAGGAGAGTCAATCAGATAGAGCTGAATTATCTCCTCATGACCCTCCTGCGCCATCATCTGAAGGGGTGCTGTGACCTCCCTAATCAACCCATACCCTAACGGACGGCTATCTAGGGCATGGACGGGAAAAGGCTTATCCACTGGAAGGAGGGGAATCCCTAACTCTATACAGAACTGGCGATCTACAAAATTCCCAGCTGCGCCTGAATCTACCAGCGCCTTATGCTGGGAACGAGGTGCAACCTGTGGGAAACAAACAGGCAAGGTTAGGTGCACGACAGAAAGCTCTGGGTAAGCAGGGCGCCTACTCACCTGGGGGGACCCCCCAATGCGTGACCTGCCTTCTCCCCCACTGGAGGACCCGCCCCAACACCTAGCCGCGGTGTGCCCTCCACGACCACAGTTAGTGCAAGGGCCGGGTCCCCTCGGGCTCCTCCTCCTCCGTTCCCTAGCGCCAGCACCACCGAGCTCCATAGGGCTCGGCTCGGAGGTGCTGGAGAGTGGAATGGGCGAACCCCCCCTCCTGGGACGTCCACGGGTGGCGAGCAGGGTATCCAGCCGAATGGCCATGTCGACAAGCTGGTCGAAAGTCAACGAGGTGTCCCTGCACGCCAACTCTCGCTGGACGTCCTCCCGGAGGCTGCAGCGGAAATGGTCGATATGGGCCCGCTCATTCCACCCTGCATTGGCCGCTAGGGTCCGGAACTCTAAGGCAAAATCCTGGGCGCTCCTCATCCCCTGTCGGAGGTAGAATAGCCGCTCCCCCGCCGCCTTCCCCTCTGGTGGATGGTCGAACACAGCACGGAAGCGGCGGGAGAACTCCGCATAGTTCGTGGTAGCGGCGTCCATTCTCCTCCACTCAGCGTTGGCCCACTCCAACGCCTTGCCGGTGAGACAGGAGATGAGGGCTGAGACGCTCTCGTGTCCCGAGGGCGCCGGGTGTACGGTGGCGAGGTATAGCTCCACCTGCAGAAGGAACCCTTGACACCCGGCAGTGGAGCCGTCGTACGCCCTCGGGAGCGAGAGCCGAATCCCACTGGGTTCCGGAGATGAGACAGGAGGGCTGACCGATGGGGCTGGGTCGGTTCGGGGAGGTGTGGGAACCCCGCTGGTCTCCCATCGGTGCAGAGTATTCATCACCCCCTCCAGGGCATGACAGACCTGGTTTATGCGGTCCTCTTGACCACGAAGACGTTCAGCCATCTCGGCTGTAGGCGCGGTCGCTCCTGCTGATTCCATGGATGCGATGCGTGATTCTGTCAGAGTGGTGTGTGTAGATGAGTGGAAGGAATCAAGCGCAGGAACCAGGATGACTTCAACCGTCTTTATAGTACGTTCAACACGTGAACAAAATAGTCGCCAACCCAACCGGGTGGCGCAAAACAATTACGCACAAAACACAGTGCGTAAATCACAAGAAAAGCGCACGCAGTGCGAACTCTCGGGACAAGCCAACAACGAGAGAAAATGTACCCTAACGAGGCAGTCTGACAATAAACAATCACGCATAACACCTGACCCAAACACACGAAACTAAATAGGGAAACAATTAAGACACAAATAAGGGACAGGTGTTATGAACAGGCAAAACCAAACGAACATGAAACAAAGAACGGTGGCAGCTAGTACTCTGGAGACGACGACCGCCGAAGCCTGCCCGAACAAGGAAGAGGAGCAGCCTCGGCCGAAACCGTGACAAACAGCAGCTCTTTGCTGTATTTGTTGACAGTCTCTCTAGTCATGGTTTTAAACGTTTTGAAATCTCAAACTATCAATTTTGCTGTATGTTTCTTTTAAGCCTGTTACATTACCGCAGACACGGTAATCTGAGCCATCCGATTGTAAAATAAGAATTTGTTCTTAATTAACTGACTTGCCTTGTTAATTAAAGGTTAAATATAAAATATAAAAAACTGATTACGGTAAGAGACCCTGCATAAACAGGACTGATAATGAGATGTACAGGGCAGTAGAAGGCAATGTTGTTCAGCATGTCTATGACTGTAAGATAAAGACAGTTGATGTTTCTCTGATCTTGTCTGAAGCTGTACGGAGGATTCACTGTTCCACAACATAGGAGCAGACGAATGACACACACACACACACACACACACACACACACACACACACACACACACACACACACACACACACACACACACACACACACACACACACACACACACACACACACACACACACACACACATCACACACACACACACACCATACACCACACACACCATACACCACACACACACACAAACCACACACACACACACATCACACATCACATATCACACACACACACACACACACAAACCACACATACACCATACACCACACACACACCATGCACACACATCACACACCACACACACCACACACCATACACAACACACACACACCATACACAACACACACACAAACCACACACAAACACACACCACAGACCATACACAACACACACACACCATACACCAAACACACACACACACACACACATAAACCACACACACCATACACCACACACACACAAACCATACATACACCATACACCACACACACACCATACACACACATCACACACCACACACCACAGACCATACACAACACACACACACCATACACCACACCATACACATCACACATCACACACACCATACACCACACACACACACAAACCACACACACACATCACATACACCATACAACACACACACAATCCACACACACACACACACATTGGCATGTATATTTTCTGCCAAAATATTTTTTTTTTGCCATTTGTTTAAGGTTGGTAGCTGCATCATGTTATGGGTATGCTTGTCATCAGCCTAGCGAGTTTTTTTGATAAAAAGAAATGGAATAGAGAACAGGCAAAATCCTAGATGGAAAACCTGGTTTAGTCTGCTATCCAACAGACACTGGTAGACACTGGGAGAGTTGATTATCTCTGCCAGGGAGGCAGTTTGTACATTCAGACACATGAAATGGTTCAAAATGGCAACCTACCCGGCGCGCAGTGCAGCTGACTCAGGTGCACCGACCGCCAAGAGCCCGAGACAAATAAAAAAAAATAGGACCACAAGGCTTTATTGTGGGTTTTTACAGAAATGTTTGCAGATCCACTAGGAATGTCATGGAGATGGACCAGTGGATCGCGATCAACCGGTTGGTGAAAACTGCTCTAGACAATTGAGTGAAGTTCAATATCATGCTTCTCTCTGTGGGCTGATATGTCTGTACGGCAGTCTCGGGCTGCGCTCGCAGTTTAGAGGGAACGTTGACCATCACATCTTCATTTACATTAGTGCCTGTCCCCAGATGGACATTTATGCTACAGTAAAATACATTTACAAGTGATCACATCATTGTCCTGCTTTAAGACAGATTTTTACTGTCTGCTTCCAGTTGTATGTTCTTTTATTAGCCCTGTAAATGATCATATATCTTACAATATCAAATCATATCTCAGTAACTGTCACAAGTGTATATCAGTATAACAGCATCCTACCTGTGCTCCAGAACAGGATCATCAATATCACTGCAGGTATCATATCTGTCTCTAACTGGGGCTCCACTGAGCTATACAAGTCTACTGTCATGAAGAGTGGACTGAAGAGTGGAAAAATACTGCTAGGCTATATGACTTCTATCTCATTAGTTATTTGTATGATGTGACAAACTTTTAAATAGATCAGTGGTTAAACCCAGCTACAGGAAACACTGCCATTTGAAAAACCCCACAGCAAACTGCTGACAGAGCAGCAATGTTTCACATAGTGTGTCCTATAATATCAACTCTAACTTTCTACTGCTTGAGTTCACCTCTTATAGAATATTGGTTAATGTTCCAGCTCCTAAATATAAACAGTACCAGCACCCAAAATGAGTACTGATGAGGTCTCATGTTAGAGCAGGAGAAGGGGGGATGTGGTGTAGAAGCTAGAGGTCTGTTACCCAAGTCAACTCAACAGGTGTGATGGAAAATTACAAATTAGACAGGGGTCAGGGTTGGGGTCAGGTAGGGGTCCGGTAGGGGTCAGGTAGGGGACAGGTAGGGGTTGGGGTCAGGGTTGGAGTCATGGTTGGAGTCAGGTCAGCTTACAGCTGTGTCTGTAAACGACGACGGAAGTAAATTACTATATGGAAGTGAATTACTTCAAACTACATTCAAGACTTGAGTTTATTCAAGTAAAGCAAGAACAGGACAAAACAACATCAAGGTGTATCTGTTAGAAATCGTCAATGACATCAGATAAACTCACAAGTATCACAGTAGGCTAGAAATGAGCAATTGGTCGGCTACATAACTTAAAAGTCCATGGTGGTGACATTAACTTTTTCATAATGATCCCAACTGGATGTTTTTGTCTAGAAGCATCTACACCAGCTTGTTGTTGTTGTTGTTCTGATGCATTCTGTGTGATGTTGGTCTTGTGGGGAGAGGGTGAGCGAAGGCGGATTCTATTCATATGCTGTCCAGCTTCTGAAGAACGTATGGTGCTAGAATGGAGAGGGGAGGAGATCAATTAACAACAGAACGTATGGTGCTAGAATGGAGAGGGGAGGAGATCAATTAACAACATATTTAGATGCACTTCACAACAAGATGGGCAGTTACAGTACATTCCACCTTAATGTAAAATCCTAATTGTATATGTACCTACCTATATACACACACACACACATGGTTTGACAGAAAAAGCTGGCTACAAATACTATTTTCCCCACTGTCTCCACTGATGGCCTCTAACAGCAGAAACTAATAAGTGGGATATTTAAACAGTTAGCACTGAAACACAGTAGGCTGGGTAGGTTGATAGTTGACTATGCATTGGACATTGTTTCAATGCTGCCGTCTTCTAACGTATTTGAATACCACATGTAGAAACACAGTATAACTGACAGTGACACTGTGTAATGATACAATGACACTCAAACGAATGATCTGCTGCTGCTGTGCAACATTGTACCACCACTAACATGTTTGCATTTACATCATTTTACATTTTTAGTCATTTAGCAGACGCTCTTATCCAGAGCGACTTACAGTTAGTGAATACATATTATACTGGCCCCCCGTGGGAATTGTACCCACAACCCTGGCGTTGCAAACGCCATGCTCTATCAACTGAGCTACATCCCTGCCGGCCATTCCCTCCCCTACCCTGGACGACGCTGGGCCAATTGTGCGCCGCCCATGAGTCTCCCGGTCACGGCCGGCTGCGACAGAGCCTGGATACGAACCAGGATCTCTAGTGGCACAGTTAGCACTGCGATGCAGTGCCTTAGACCACTGCGCCACTCAGGAGATTAGCAGGCAGAGGAACAGTGTTAGGATGAACTGACTGGAGGAAACAGCACCTACAGGTAGCAGAGGAACAGTGTTAGGATGAACTGACTGGAGGAAACAGCACCTACAGGTAGCAGAGGAAGGAACAGTGTTAGGATGAACTGACTGGAGGAAACAGCACCTACAGGTAGCAGAGGAACAGTGTTAGGATGAACTGACTGGAGGAAACAGCACCTACAGGTAGCAGAGGAACAGTGTTAGGATGAACTGACTGGAGGAAACAGCACCTACAGGTAGCAGAGGAACAGTGTTAGGAAGAACTACACATTGCCATTTGGTTCATCATCAAGTTCTCTGCATGTAAAAATATAGCAAACATCACAATATCTCAATAATAAGATAAGATAATAAGATAACAGATCTAGTCAACTATAAAACCACATCAAGAAATCAGCTATCATCCAGCTATAAGGCCCAGTAAAACAAGTTACTCACATAAGAATGCAATCAGAGCAACACACAGCCTGTCCATCTGGTGGTCTGATGGTCTGATGGTGACTGTCAGAGAGTAGCTGGGTCTTTGAGTAACAAGGTCTTTGCTGCGTATTTCCGTGTTCATGACTAGATGTACTTTACCATGAAAGGACATACGAGCAGCGATTGGTTCGATCAAGTGGAAAGTTTTCAGCTTGTGGTCCTTTTCTCTGAAACCCATGTTGTGACATGAAGAGGAGGGTCTAGCATCGAGGTAAACAGGTTTCACACCAACGTGACGTCACTGGAAAATATTCAGCTTTAAGTTGGTCACTGTAGACAACAACACCAAACTAGCAGCACTAGTACAAACAGGTTTCACACCAACATTCTGGTGTCTATTTTGACCCCCTAAGAAAAGACTATTGAGACAGAGGCTTATCTTGAGACAGAGACCTATCTTGAGACGGAGACCTATCTTGAGACAGGGACCTATCCTGAGACAGGGACCTATCCTGAGACAGAGGCCTATCTTGAAACAGAGACCTATCTTGAGACAGAGACCTATCTTGAGACAGAGACCTATCTTGAGACAGGGACCTATCCTGAGACAGAGGCCTATCCTGAGACAGAGGCCTATCCTGAGACAGAGACCTATCTTGAGACAGAGACCTATCTTGAGACAAAGGCCTATCCTGAGACAGAGACATATCTTGAGACAGAGGCCTATCTTGAGACAGAGACCCATCTTGAGACAGAGACCTAAGGTTGGCCTCTATAACTGCAACCTGCCAATATTAATGTTTGATTTATCAAATGATAAACATCTAGTAATCATAACATTTAAATCCTCACCATGATCTGTATGAGCTAATTGAGGCATCCCAAAACTATTATTTATCCACCAAACATCTAGGCCTCACCAACACCATGACTTGAAGGCAGCCAGGAACTTCAGTAAGAAACTGCAATAACCATGATGCTCTAGAGGCTGTCATGGTATGTCCAAGCCAATTGTAGTTAAAGAGCTAAACCAATTGTAGTTCTTTATCTTTGTGGGTGTATTTCTGTATCTAACGATCTCTTTTTCTTCAGGATTAGTGGGAAAACAAATAGGACATAGACAGAGATATGATGCACTCAGTGAGAACATGTGAGCTCATCATCAGGAGAATAGCAGCACCATGGCAACAGCAACAGGAAGTCAGTGTGAGTTTCCTGTGTACTGAGTGTGTATTTTCAGCAAATCAGTGACTAGCTCTTATATGATGTAATGCCAACATCATAATATCAGACTTATCAACATTAGTAGTGGTCAATGTATGTATATGTTTACATTAGTTTACATTTGTGCATATATATGTATATATATATATATATATATATATATATATATATATATATATATATATATACATACATATATATATATATATATATATATATATGTGTGTGTGTGTGTGTGTGTGGGTATATGGGAGTGTGTCCATATGATTGTAGCTGGGTCTTTCAGTAACAGGGTCAGAGTAGCTGGGTCTGTCAGTAACAGGGTCAGAGTAGCTGGGTCTTTCAGTAACAGGGTCAGAGTAGCTGGGTCTGTCAGTAACAGGGTCAGAGTAACTGGGTCTTTCAGTAACAGGGTCAGAGTAGCTGGGTCTGTCAGTAACAGGGTCAGAGTAGCTGGGTCTTTCAGTAACAGGGTCAGAGTAGCTGGGTCTTTCAGTAACAGGGTCAGAGTAGCTGGGTCTCTGATGCAGATATCAGTTAGTATGACAGGTACACACAACCATAAAGGATACAAGCACAACTACTGCCCTGCACTCTCATGTTAACAGTTCACACCTCTTGACTTGAACTAGTCCATCTCAAGGTCTGATGGGTAATGTTAGACTCCAGATATAGAACACAGCCAGACTGAGATGGACCCACACCACATGAGGAAGTCTCACCTCATGACTTGAGTCTTAGAGGTGTTGATACAGCTGAATGACTTTGTTGTTTCAGTCAAAGTAACATCATAAAGTATCTATCTGTTATCTGGTCCCTCATACAGCCTCTTAATACTACACTTTATACCATGCATACCTGGAGAAATATTACATATTATTAGATAATAATAGAGTCACATAGTATTTTGCACACACGCACACACACACACACACACTCACATTTGTGCAGGGCCACAGTGGCTGGCACGCATGCTCATACACACACACACACACACACACACACACACACACACACACACACACACACACACACACACACACACACACGCACACACACACACACACACACACACACACACACACACACACACACACACACACACACACAGACAGACAGACACACACACGTGCAAGGCCACAGTGGCTGGCGAAGTAGTTGACACTTCACGTGTCAAGTAGATGGAAACATGATGGTTTCTACATGATGGTTTCTACAGACCTGAAAACTACCCCACAGACCTGAAGCATAGGCCCCATTAACCCTTCAGACCTCAGGCCCGCTTAACACACAAAAAGGACTAGGCATTCATATGCAATCATATGCACACACACTCACATAGCCACACATATTGAGAATACACACTCAGTACACAGGAAACCCACACTGACTTTCTGTTGCTGTTGCCATGGTGCTGCTATTCTCCTGATGATGAGCTCACACATGTTCTCACTGAGTGCATCATATCTCTGTCAAATGGTTCGTCTGTTTAACTACAATTGGCTTGGATGTACCATCACATCCTCTAAAGAGCATTAGGGTTATTGTAGTTTCTGGTTGTAGTTTCTGGCTGCCTTCAAGTCTGGCTGCCAACTGTAGATGAAAGTGGGTGCGTGAAGTTGAAGGAGGTGCATCTGCCACAGTCGAAAGTTGGACTCTGTAGTGGTTTTCCAACAGCAAGAATCAGATCAACATGACAGTGTCAACAGAGCTGCTATTGTTTATAAAAGTTTTTTCTTTATAAATGTCTAAATAAACTTGACTATACCCCCATATCACACACTCACAAACTGAAAACATATCGTTAGTAATATTAATTGGTTAGAGAGAGGTCTCAAATAT
Source organism: Coregonus lavaretus (assembly GCF_964263955.1). Classification (NCBI taxonomy): domain Eukaryota; kingdom Metazoa; phylum Chordata; class Actinopteri; order Salmoniformes; family Salmonidae; genus Coregonus; species Coregonus lavaretus. The sequence goes on along the minus strand of NW_028165370.1, from coordinate 28,418 downwards.
CACTTTCATTTGCATCCCCTGTAGCTTTAGAATCATGGCAAGGTGGTTCCTGTTTCCGTCACGTTTTTCACCACGTTCGAGTAGGTCAAACAAAAACACCCCAATGATTGGTTGACAAAAAGTGCCTCCCACAATGCAGGTGATGGTTGCATGGTACAGCTGGTGAGAAGCAACTGCAGCGACTTGAAGGCGACTTCATCAAAAACTGCATGACCATTGATCGCATGGTTTTTGTCAAGTTCACACAGTCGGCGGGCAGGGACGGCTTGTTCAATAGGGCGATATGGGCGACGCACTGCCAAACGGGAAAAGGAAGGGATTTTTTTCTAATCAATTATAAAAAAAAAAAAAAAAAAAAAAAATATAAATATATTTTTTTTTATAAATTTATAAAAAATTATATCACGGCAACAGCAGTTATCAGTGTTCACGTCTGATCTGACAGCCACTAAATGTCAAATCAGGCTAAAGTCGTGCTTCAAATGGCCCCGCCCGTTTTTTGGGCGATTTCAGTCAGGTTGAAAATCGCCCAGAAGTCTCTCATAGCCTCTAATGTAAAATATTTTTTTTTCAAATTTCAAAGCTTTCAATACATTCTCTATGGGTGTCTGTGGGCTTGCACTTACGCGCTTTCGTCATACATAACGTAACCACGAATGAACGTAACTAAGAAAAGACCAGGTAGCAGCCTCAATCAATTCACTACTACTATCAAAATGGCTAGGCTTCAGTCCAACTCGATTGTGTCTTTGAAAGAAGTTCCTTTTTGTCGGCGAACAAATTAAGATAAATTGGCAACGAAACAATTAGGACCTCCCAGACCAAATTTAATAATTCAACAGGTTTCTACTAAAGGCGGAAAGTCCTACACCCGAGGATTTTCCAAAAATTGGTACGAACGAAAAAAGACATTGCGACTCACTCAACTGGATGACGAGGGATACAGGCTAGCTGTCCGCCGCCACAACGATGAGGTTAGTGTTGATAATCACAAGTTTACTGGATGTGGATATGGTGTAATAAAGGCAGTTTATTCAGAGGTAAATATATCTGGAATCGCGTTCACGGACCCGTTCGTCAAACTCTTAGGGAGCTATACATTAAGCCCCATTACTTACCATATCAGATAAGAGAAATTGCTGCAGCTACATATATTTTACATCCTGGCCCTACATAGTTCACTATTTGCATCACTTACCAAAATATTACATGTGGTCATATATGCTTGGAAAGTGGAGATGCCATAGAACGTCAAAAAAGTAAACATTGCTGGAGACACATTGTCGTTTTGGAGAAGACATCGCGTTTGCTAGCGAATAGATTTGTTGTGGCAAATGAACTTGGCCTGGGAATTGCCAGGAACCTCACGATAAGATATATGCATCAGCATTGCGAGTCTCATGATTCTATACGTATTGCGATTCGATACTGTGATTTTATTGCGCACCATATGTCTGTTGCAGAGGGATCAGAAAGCCATGAGAACGAGTTTTGATCAGTCATGGAAATAAAAGTGCTGAAAACTAATTGGCTCCCAATGTGAAAAGATTGAGAACAAGCTATGAAGGAACAATAATGGTGTTTTGGTGCAGGTACAGCCAACTAGCGCTAAAATATTGCGATATTGTCAATACAGTATATCGTAAAGTATCACTATGTAACTCGATTTCTTTCACCCCAATCCCTCAAATTAACGGTAAATAACTGAATTGTTTGCCCCACATTTAGCTAAGATGATTAGCTAGCCAGCTAAAATGTTTTATTTAGTTAGCAGTCGCATCTACAAAAGTTTACTGTCAATAACATGTCTCCAAAAATGACGTGGTGTCTCCAATTGTGTTGACATTTTACAATTGCAATGCGCATCCATGAGTATCCACTTTCTGTAGCTCAGCTGGTAGAGCATGGTGCTTGTAACGCCAAGGTAGTGGGTTCGATCCCCGGGACCACCCATACACAAAAATGTATGCACGCATGACTGTAAGTCGCTTTGGATAAAAGCGTCTGCTAAATGGCATATTATTATTATTATTATTATTATTATCTGAAGAGAGCCCCGAAACATTGTGTGCAGACATTTTATGCAATAAATGAAGTAGGTTCAATCTAGTAGTTCTGATCTTCTGATTGGTCCTGATGAGTTGGGCGAGGTCACCTCCAGGCTACTGTCACTGTTGCATTGGCTCTGAGTCGGGTTCTCTGTCTTCAAATGTTCAGCCTAAGAGAGGGGATTTTTGTGTGTGTGTGTGTGTGTGTGTTTAACAGTGATGATGTGTGTGTGTGTGTGTGTGTTTAACAGTGATGATGTGTGTGTGTGTGTGTTTGTGTGTGTGTGTGTCCTCAGAGCAAGAACTCGTGAGTTGGAAGAACTGAGAGGCCTATGGCGTGGGTGTTGTCCTTGGCCACCTGCTGACAAGGCTGACAAGATAGGACCCTTTTGTCCATTGTTATTGGATAGGAACAGAACTTATAACCAGCTCCTGACCTAAATAGATCTTAGCACAACATTTTACTCAACATATCATATTCCATATTCACTATAACAAATATATTTACTACGACATTAGCAAGAACCGCCACATCCTCAGCCGGCTAATCCAGTGTGTGAAGTTTTGCGGAGTGTTTGAGTTAGCTTTGCGAGGCAAAGATGAAACTGAGGGCTCCACCAACCCTGGTAAGCCAACACTTTTGAGATCAGTCAATAAATGCTTCTGGTATTGACTTATATGCTGCCCCTGTCTTCATGTTGTTGCTGGACATATCTTTTTTTTAAATGTGTGTAGGTCACCTAAATCATCAGAAAAATTGCCCCTCCTGAGAATTTTTTCAGGAGCCGCCACTGTCGGCGGGTAGTCGCAAGTCGGACAATTTTTATAACCAAAATGCAACACACTTTGAAAGGTGGTGACCAACGATGGTCACCAACTTGACAAAGTGAACTGCGAGATGTTTGGTGGTATCACGATCGTCTTGGAAAGGAGTGGACCAAAGCGCAGCGTTAGTAGCGAACATAATTCCTTTAATGGTGAATAAACGAAAATACAAAACAAAACACGACTCGTGACGTCCTTAGTAACAATAACCAATACGGAACATGGAACAAAAACCCACAAACACAAGGTGAAAACAGACAGTTTAAATATGGCTCCCAATCAGAGACAACCAGCGAACAGCTGACACTCGTTGCCTCTGATTGGGAGTCACTCAAGCAAACAAAGAAATACCACAACCTAGAACACCCAACCAATAAACAGAACACCATGAAACGAACACACCCTGGCTCAACATACAGAGTCCCGGAGCCAGAGCGTGACAGTACCCCCCCCTAAAGGCGCGGACTGCGACCGCGCCTCAAAAACCCCAAACAGGGGAGGGCTGGGTGGGCATTCCTCCTCGGAGGCGGCTCCGGCTCCGGGCTTGACCACCACCTTTCCACAATCCCCCCGTAGCGCCCCTGGTCCGGTCTGACCCCGCTGGCTGGATCTGGACTGGACATCGACGGAGTGGATTGCTCAAACTCCGTTGTGGAGCAGCTGACCGGTACCTGATCAGGCACCGGACTGACGACGCGCACCCCTGGCCTGGTGCGTGGAGCAGTAACGGACCGGACCGGGCTGACGACTCGCATCCCTGGCTTGGTGCGAGTAGCAGGAATGGGCTGGACCAGGCTGACGACTCGCACCCTTGGCTTGGTGCGAGTAGCAGGAACGAGCTGGACCAGGCTGACGACTCGCACCCCTGGCTTGGTGCGAGTAGCAGGAACGGGCTGGACCAGGCTGACGACTCGCACCCCTGGCTTGGTGCGAGTAGCAGGAATGGGCTGGACCAGGCTGACGACTCGCACCCCTGGCTTGGTGCGAGTGGCAGGAACAGGCCGGGTCGGGCTGACGACTCGCACCCCTGGCTTGGTGCGAGTAGCAGGAATGGGCTGGACCAGGCTGACGACTCGCACCCCTGGCTTGGTGCGAGTGGCAGGAACAGGCCGGGTCGGGCTGGCGACGCGCACCGTAGGCTTGGTGCGAGTGGCAGGAACAGGCTGGGCTGGGCTGGGCTGGCGACGCACACCGTAGGCTTGGTGCGTGGAGCAGGAACAGGCCGGGCTGGGCTGACGACGCGCACCACTGACTTGGTGGGAGTGGCAGGAACAGGCCGGGCTGGGCTGACGACGCGCCCCACTGACTTGGTGGGAGTGGCAGGAACAGGCCGGGCTGGGCTGACGACGCGCACCACTGACTTGGTGGGAGTGGCAGGAACAGGCCGGGCTGGGCTGACGACGCGCACCACTGACTTGGTGGGAGTGGCAGGAACAGGCCGGACCGTACTGGGAACACACACCACTGGCCCTACTTGGGGATCAGGAACAGGCCGGACCGGACTGGCAACACACGCCAGTACCTCTCGCCGTGCCTCTACAACCTCCTTCCCCCTGGTGACCAGTGACTCCCCTAACCTGGCGGCCTCCTCTGCCATCCATCTGCACCACTCCATCCCGTACACCTGCTGCCCCGACGTCGTGAGCCCCCCCCCTAAAAGTTTTCTGGGGTTCTCTCCTCCCCGTGGACCAGGCCTCCATCATTCTCGCCCAATTCTCGCTCCTCTGTTTCCAACTCTCGCCATTCAGCTCCTCAATGGGCTTGACCCAGTCGAAGCTGCCACGGAGATCTGCCAGCGATGGCTCCTGGGCACGCTGCTTGGTCTGGTTTAGGTGGGTTTTTCTATCACGATCGTCTTGGAAAGGAGTGGACCAAAGCGCAGCGTTAGTAGCGAACATAATTCCTTTAATGGTGAATAAACGAAAATACAAAACAAAACACGACTCGTGACGTGCTTAGTAACAATAACCAATACGGAACATGGAACAAAAACCCACAAACACAAGGTGAAAACAGACAGTTTAAATATGGCTCCCAATCAGAGACAACCAGCGAACAGCTGACACTCGTTGCCTCTGATTGGGAGTCACTCAAGCAAACAAAGAAATACCACAACCTAGAACACCCAACCAATAAACAGAACACCATGAAACGAACACACCCTGGCTCAACATACAGAGTCCCGGAGCCAGAGCGTGACAGGTGGATAAATACTACATTTTGGGATGCTTGAAATAGTTCATACAGATCGTTATGATTACTGTATGTTCATCATTTGATAAATCAAACATTAATACTGGCAGGCTACAGTTATAGAGGCCTACCTTAGGTCTCTGTCTCAAGATAGGTCTCTGTCTCAAGATAGGCTTCTGTCTCAAGATAGGCCTCTGTCTCAAGAGTATTTTCCTTAAAGGGTCAAAAGTGACACCAGAATGAGTGTTTGGTTCTTCATGTTGTGTTTAATGATGTTGCAACAGGTTGACTTGACCAGGTGTTGCTATTTACATTGACCACCTCAAGAAGCTGAATATGTTCCAGTGACGTCATGTTGGGGGGGGGGGGGGGGGGGGGGGGGTAGAAGGATTACTTTATCCTATCCCAAGTATTCCTTAAAGAGGTGGGGTTTCAAATGTCTCCGGAAGGTGGTGAGTGACTCCGCTGTCCTGGCGTCGTGAGGGAGCTTGTTCCACCATTGGGGTGCCAGAGCAGCGAACAGTTTTGACTGGGCTGAGCGGGAACTATGCTTCCGCAGAGGAAGGGGAGCCAGCAGGCCAGAGGTGGATGAACGCAATGCCCTCGTTTGGGTGTAGGGACTGATCAGAGCCCGAAGGTACAGAGGTGCCGTTCCCCTCACTGCTCCATAGGCAAGCACCATGGTCTTGTAACGGATGCGAGCTTCAACCGGAAGCCAGTGGAGTGTGCGGAGGAGGGGGGTGACGTGAGAGAACTTGGGAAGGTTGAACACCAGACGGGCTGCGGCATTCTGGATGAGTTGTAGGGGTTTAATGGCACAGGCAGGGAGGCCAGCCAACAGCGAGTTGCAGTAGTCCAGACGGGAGATGACAAGTGCCTGGATTAAGACCTGTGCCGCTTCCTGTGTAAGGCAGGGTCGTACTCTCCGAATGTTGTAGAGCATGAACCTGCAGGAGCGGGTCACCGCCTTGATGTTAGCGGAGAACGACAGGGTGTTGTCCAGGGTCACGCCAAGGCTCTTCGCACTCTGGGAGGAGGACACAACGGAGTTGTCAACCGTGATGGCGAGATCATGGAACGGGCAGTCCTTCCCCGGGAGGAAGAGCAGCTCCGTCTTGCCAGGGTTCAGCTTGAGGTGGTGTTCCGTCATCCATACTGATATGTCTGCCAGACATGCAGAGATGCGATTCGCCACCTGGTTATCAGAAGGGGGAAAGGAGAAGATTAGTTGTGTATCGTCAGCGTAGCAATGATAGGAGAGGCCATGTGAGGATATGACAGAGCCAAGTGACTTGGTGTATAGGGAGAAAAGGAGAGGGCCTAGAACTGAGCCCTGGGGGACACCAGTGGTGAGAGCACGTGGTGCGGAGACAGCTTCTCGCCACGCCACTTGGTAGGAGCGACCGGTCAGGTAGGACGCAATCCAGGAGTGAGCCGCGCCGGAGATGCCCAGCTTGGAGAGGGTGGAGAGGAGGATCTGATGGTTCACAGTATCAAAGGCAGCAGACAGGTCTAGAAGGACAAGAGCAGAGGAGAGAGAGTTAGCTTTAGCAGTGCGGAGAGCCTCCGTGACACAGAGAAGAGCAGTCTCAGTTGAATGACCAGTCCTGAAACCTGACTGGTTTGGATCAAGAACTTTCATGGTAAAGTACATCTAGTCATGAACACGGAAATACGCAGCAAAGACCTTGTTACTCAAAGACCCAGCTACTCTCTGACGGTCAACATCAGACCACAAGATGGGGTCCTCCCGAGAGGCGCAGTGGTCTAAGGCTCTGCATCGCAGTGCTAGCTGTGCCACTAGAGATCCTGGTTCGAATCCAGGCTCTGTCGTAGCCGGACACGACTGGGAGACCCACGGGGTGGCGCACAATTGGCCCAGGGTAGGGGAGGTAATGGCTGGCAGGGATGTAGCTCATTTGCAACATTTACGTCGTTTAGCAGACGCTCTTATCCAGAGCAACTTACAGTTAGTGAGTGCATACATTATTTTGTATTTTTCATACTGGCCCCCCATGGGAATCGAACCCACGGCCCTGGCGTTGCAAACACCATGCTCTACCAACTGAGCTACATCCCTGCCAGCCATTCACTCCCCTACCCCGGACGATGCTGGGCCAATTGTGCGCCGCCCCATGGGTCTCCCGGTCACGGCCGGCTACAACAGAGCCTGGATTCAAACCAGGATCTCTAGTGGCACAGCTAGCACTGCAATACAGTGCCTTAGACCACTGCGCCTCTCGGGAGAGCCAGGGTTGTGGGTTCGATTCCCACAGGTGGCCAGTATGAAAAAATTAAAAAAATAATGTATGGACTCAATAACTGTAAGTCGCTCTGGATAAGAGCATCTGCTAAATGACTTAAATGTTTAAAAAATTGACAGGCTGTGTGTTGCTCTCACCACACTCTTATGTAAGTAGCCTACACATTTGTTTTACTGGGCCTCATAGCTGCATGATAGCTCATCGATTGATGTGGTTTTATAGTTGTCTACATTTATTAACCTACACTCTTAGAAAAAAGGGTTCCAAAAGGGTTCTTCGGCTGTCCCCAAACGAGAACCCTTTTTGGTTGCAGTTAGAACCCTTTTGGGTTCCAATTATAACCCTTGTTTGATGTGGTTTTATAGTTGTCTACATTTATTAACCTACACTCTTAGAAAAAAGAGTTCCAAAAGGGTTCTTCGGCTGTCCCCAAACGAGAACCCTTTTTGGTTCCAGTTAGAACCCTTTTTGGGTTCCAATTAGAACCCTCTGTGGATTCTACTTGGAACCAAAAAGGGTTATTCGAAGGGTTCTCCTACAGCCGAAGAACCCTTTGAGGTTCTAGATAGCACCTTTTTTACTAAGAGTGTAGTGTGTACGTGCTGTTTCTTTGCATGCTATCTTTGCCTATGAAGGAGAATGGCATGTCATAGCTCTCTGTTGTTGCCATAGCTCTGTGTTGATGCCATAGCTCTGTGATGTTGCCATAGCTCTGTGTTGTTGCCATAGTTCTGTGTTATTACCATAGCTCTATGTTGTTGCCATAGCTCTCTGTTGTTGCCATAGCTCGGTGTTGTTGCCATAGTTCTGTGTTGTTGCCATAGCGCTCTGTTGTTGCCATAACTCTGTGTTATTACCATAGCTCCCTGTTGTTGCCATAGCTCTGTGTTGTTGCCATAGCTCTGTGTTGTTGCCATAGCTCTATGTTGTTGCCATAGCTCTCTGTTGTTGCCATAGCTCGGTGTTGTTGCCATAGTTCTGTGTTGTTGCCATAGCGCTCTGTTGTTGCCATAGCTCTGTGCTGTTGCCATAGCTCTCTGTTGTTGCCATAGCTCTCTGTTGTTGCCATAGCTATGTGTTGTTGCCATAGCTCCATGTTGTTGCCATAGCTCTGTTTTGTTGCCATAGCTCTGTGTTGTTGCCATAGCTCTGTGTTGTTGCCATAGCGCTCTGTTGTTTCCATAGCTCTGTGTTGTTGCCATAGCTCTGTGTTGTTGCCATAGCGCTCTGTTGTTGCCATAGCTCTGTGTTGTTGCCATAGCTCTATGTTGTTGCCATAGCTCTGTGTTGTTGCCATAGCTCTGTGTTGTTGCCATAGTTCTTTGTTGTTGCCATAGCGCTCTGTTGTTGCCATAGCTCTGTGTTGTTGCCATAGCTCTGTGTTGTTGCATAGCTCTCTGTTGTTGCCATAGCGCTCTGTTGTTGCCATAGCTCTGTGTTGTTGACATATCTCTCTGTTGTTGCCATAGCTCTGTGTTGTTGCCATAGCTCTGTGTTGTTGCCATAGCTCTCTGTTGTTGCCATAGCTCTGTGTTGTTGCCATAGCGCTATGTTCTGAGACCAGTGTCTCGGCAGATGTTGTCCACGTAGGTTTCATGTGGTCTTCCTGAGAGGGTACCCACAATATGAGACTGTAGAAAGTTAATAATATCCAAACAAGATTCTGGTTCTTTCTAACACTGTTCCTCTGCTACCTGTAGGTGCTGTTTCCTCCAGTCAGTTCATCCTAACACTGTTCCTCTGCTACCTGTAGGTGCTGTTTCCTCCAGTCAGTTCATCCTAACACTGTTCCTCTGCTACCTGTAGGTGCTGTTTCCTCCAGTCAGTTCATCCTAACACTGTTCCTCTGCTACCTGTAGGTGCTGTTTCCTCCAGTCAGTTCATCCTAACACTGTTCCTCTGCTACCTGTAGGTGCTGTTTCCTCCAGTCAGTTCATCCTAACACTGTTCCTCTGCTACCTGTAGGTGCTGTTTCCTCCAGTCAGTTCATCTACATGCCAAAAAGTATGCCATATACCGCTGTGTATTGCATTGCAGTGAATGGAGTGGATGGAGTAAGGAATCACAAGTACTCTTTATTAAACCTGTTGCCCAGCACAAGATACCCATTTAAATTTTGCAGACTATTGAGTAATTCCAATAACATATATTTGTATTTTATTAAAAGTATATTTCTTTAAAAGTAGCCTAAACCGGTGGTGTGGTGGAAGGTATACTCAGGTGTACGCCAGATACCCACTTGTTTTTCAGTGGGCATTGCGTATATTCACTTCTTAATCGCCACTGATACATATCAAAGTAGTGTTGGGGAGGTATTCACCATATCAATTAATAGACTGATGGAACAAATCAGAATGTTTAGCTTAAAATGTTGATCAACTATTATTTGTTCACATTTTAGGCGAAGCCATGTACACGTGGCAGTAGGCCTACTCGTGAATGTTCCAAAATGCAATTTGCGGGAAAACCCCTTTCTAAACTGGGCACGGCACATGCAAGCGGTTTCATGGACAGAGATGGAAATATCAGTTAGAAAGAGGATGGATTTAAAGATGCAACAACTATCCTGTATTACTAATATGATTATTTAGGATAATGCCTTTGGCTGATAGACAATGAAAGAACGTTTGAAGAAAAACCAATAGAACAGGAGAACGCATAATGAGGAAGTCTTTATAAAAATAATCACCTCTACGTTTCAAATGGTGGGATTTTGGCAATAGGCTACTTTGAAGCAAGGTAAGACATGCCTCATAATCCAGTATGAAATAAAACGTCCAGGTTTCAAACAATTAAGGAACAGGGAAAATATGCTAATGATAGTTCTAACCGTCTTCTGGTAGATGGAAAGGCTTTCCCCAAAACCTTCTCTTATTTAATGTTAACTAGCTACAAAGTAGCCTATGCCTACCTGGCAGAATGATATCATGATTATTTGCTTCAAACCAGTGGCCATTTCTTTTGCAAACTCCATCTCATGTGCTACAGAAACACTGCTAATCAAACAATAGTGCTAGCTGCCTGCACACTTGAATTAAACTGTAACTACTCTCAGAAATAAACATTTCTTAGATTTTCCCCAGACCTCAAAAGTGGTCTCCTGATATGGGTTAATCATTTTCTATGGACGTAGAACATACAATTGTGTTGTTTTTCTGTTTGAAAAAGTGTGACTTTGGTGAAAATCTGAAACCTGTTAATTTCCTGTGAATACTAAGACTACTATTATCCTACTGAACAGCTTGGGTTGGCCTGACTGTGAAACACCAATATAGGATGTATCACTTTAGGTCATTCAGAGTGGATATCACTGTTTCATATAGAATTTTTCACACAGGGTGCCTTTCCTTCGCTGGGCGGGACATCTGGAATTTTTTTTGCTAAATTAGAGTATACCCTCTTCTCCATGCACCGCCACACCACTGGCCTACATTTTACATTTACATCATTTAGCAGACGCTCTTATACAGAGCGACTTACATTATTTTTTTCATACCCCCTGTGGGAATCGAACCCACAACCCTGGCGTTGCAAACGCCATGCTCTATCAACTGAGCTACATCCCTGCCTACACAATAGCTTTCAACATACCAGTATTTAGTTTGTAAACGTTCAAAATAAATGCTGTTATAAATAATACAATATTAAAATACATCAAATTATCAATTAATCTTTTCCAAAGTGGTTGCAATGCTGTGAAAACAACAGTTGTACTGCACTACAGTGATAAAATAATAGATATTCTTAAAGTTGAGCTTGTCTTTGCATGGGGACTCTTATTTAGAAGAAAATAATCTGCTCTGGTGCTGCCAGCATATTATCCTGCTGCTAGGAGAACGGTAATGTAGGCGTTTACACATGAATATTTGTACAGTGTGCTGCAAGGTACAAACTGCACAGATCTATATATATATAGAGAGAGGGAGATCAATAAGAGGTCCTTTCCACAAGGGGGCGACAAACGCCAGTTAATATTCCAGAATAGAGCACCATGGAATTTATAGGCTACCTTTGCCAAGTGGTCAATTTGGAGAGCCTCGGGCCTGGGCCTGGGGTACGTCCCAAAAGTATTTCCTGCTTCTTGAAGTGTGCACTCGTTCACTACTCCCCATAAAGTGTAAAGGCATTGGATTGGTGTAGGCATAGGTTATAGAATGAGTTTCCATACTTGTAAAATCCTGTCCATGAAGGGAAGTGAACAAGTGCACACTTTGGGAGAAATAAGTGATTATTGGGGCACACCCCAGGTATGCAAACTGTTCCCCATCCCAGGACCACTTCAACAAATATCAATCAATCAATATATCATCAAATCCTTTATGATTAGCCTATTTTACTTCAGGCGTTTCAGTGGTGGTCTGGAACAAAATCCTGCAAACCCTGTATCTCTCCAGGGTTGGTGGGTGACTGCTGGACCCTAACCATACATGGAGTAGATGGCTATGCATTTAAGATCCCGGCACACCTGCCCATCAGGTGCCCAATACACACACACATACAAGTACAACAATAGAGCATAGTCTATGTGGAGGCTAAATAACTAAATTGATGTCTTCTCTTTTCTGTTAGTTTGTAGTTGTGCTGTTTGAATTAGCATGTTTTATTATTAGCCCCTCATCTGTGTGTGTGTGAGAGAGAGAGAGAGAGACAGACAGAGAGAACAGTCTGCAGCACCCGGCCTCACCCTACTAGAATCTGAAGTCAAATGTCTACTGTTTGCTGATGATCTGGTGCTTCTGTCCCCAAACAAGGAGGGCCTACAGCAGCACCTAGATCTTCTGCACAGATTCTGTCAGACCCTGGCCCTGACAGTAAATCTCAGTAAGACAAAAATAATTGTGTTCCAAAAAGGTCCAGTTGCCAGGACCACAAATACAAATTCCATCTAGACACCGTTGCCCTAGAGCACACAAAAATCGAACCATACCTCGGCCTAAACATCAGCGCCACAGGTAACTTCCACAAAGCTGTGAATGATCTGAGAGACAAGGCAAGAAGGGCCTTCTATGCCATCAAAAGGAACATGAAATTTGACATCCCAATTAGGATCTGGCTAAAAAATACTTGAATCAGTTATAGAACCCATTGCCCTTTATGGTTGTGAGGTCTGGGGTCCGCTCACCAACCAGAAATTCACAAAATGGAACAAACACCAAATTGAGACTCTGCATGCAGAATTCTGCAGAAATATCCTCTGTGTACAAAGATAAACTCAAAATAATCAGTGGCGACCTGTCATTCAGGGCACGTGGGCCAGAGCCTGTTTTGACCACCACATTTTTAGCAAAAAAATAAATATATATTTTTTTTTGGGGGGGGGGGGGGCTAGCCTGTTTTGACTGTTATTTTGGCATTAATACGTGTCACATATCAGTTTGCAAACAATGTAAAAAATATATAATTGAGTTAATAAAGCTGCATACAAACATGGTCTCTTTTTTGTTTTCTTGAGTAAGGCAGCTCCAAAATGCAGGTGTTTCTGTGGTGGTGGGGCAAGCCAGCAGAAAATAGGAGCGTTCGCCGTGATTGGCTCAGTGTTCTGTCACTCATGAGGACACTACGTCACCGCCAAGTCTAAGTCCTTAGTAAGGGTAGACATCGAACATTCTAGCCCTTGGGGTCCTGCAATAGAGTTACATTAGAAGTCCCCTGTAGCTCAGTTGGTATATAATAATAATAATAATAAGCCATTTAGCAGACACTTTTATCCAAAGCGACTTACATTCATGTGTGCATTCATTTGTTTGTTTTTTGGGGGGGGTTTTTGTGCATGGGTGGTCCCCGGAATCGAACCCACTACCTTAGCATTACAAGCGCCGTGCTCTACCAGCTGAGCTACAGAGGACCATTTCCCAAGGGGGGCCAGTATGAAAATGTATGCGCTAACTGTAAGTCGCTCTGGATAAGAGCGTCTGCTAAATAACTTAAATGTAAAGTGCCCTTCCAAGAAGGCTCAAGGTCATTGGGCACAGATAAAATTATGTCAAATCACGTTATATGTACAGTAGCTTTGATTGGACTGATCATGTCAACATCATACTTTCAAAATCTTAGCTAGCAGTCATCATCATGAATCAAGTCGACAATCTACAGGCTAATCCTTTTCATATGAAGAGAAATAATGAAGAGAAATTATAGATAAAACGTATCGGTGCTCATCGGCCATTGGACATAAACATTACACAACAAGTTGGAAATCGCAAATTCAACAATGAGTGGTTTGGAAGGAATTGGTGACAGCGGCTAACTGCAAGCTTTGCAACTGGGAAGTCGGGAATAAACGAGCTCCGACTGGGAAAATACGTTTTGAACGGTCATCCAACTCGGAATTGTATGTCCGGCCTCTTTCTCTTTCTTTGATGACGAAATTTTCCTACGAAGGATCGTCGTGCCACCTTCCTGTTCAAGTGAGCACATCACAACAAGGTGAGTCCAAAAATGTATTATATGCTGCTGCATAAATGATGTAATATGCCAGGGAGATATGTATACTGTAGCTAAGAAAGTAATACTAAGTGTATGTTGTGTAGTAAGCTGTTAGTAGCCCATGTGCCTCACCCTAATAATTTGGTCTATTTTCACCTCTTAATTTCACCTACTGTTCTGACTCGGTGGTGCCCATGTAGCCTATAACCTGTTTTAGAGAAATGTAATCATCTAATATTGTAAAAGCTTTCAATGTCTGCTTATATGCCCCCTTTATTTATCCCACGGTTCTGACTTGGTGTACAGGGAGAACACTGTAAGAACGGCCCATGTTCTGAATTATGTCGCTGTACATTTCAAAAGTGCTGAACAAAATAGTTACATTGACTACGTCTGTCCTGGCTTGCTCATTAATGTCTTAATCGAAATGACAGATTGCCTCTTATCCGCTCGTATGCCAGGGGTGGGCCAACCTTTTGGCTCAAGGGCCACGTTGAGTTTTTGAAACCAAGTGAAGGGCCACATACTATATGCGTGACAAAACATGTGAAGCCTTTATTCATTTTCACATTGACACGCAGCTACTAGTGTACTGTAGGTGTTCATATGCTCGCAGAACAATTCTACCCTTGTACCATCTCTACCCTTGTTTTTTGTGAACACATTTTTCAGACATTTCTCACAAAATTGATATAATTTATAACATCACAGACACAGTCAAACACACACACACAGATCCTGCATCTCTACCCTTGTAAAGTACAATCAAACTTAGTCACAATATGCAAACTTTAATATATATATATATATATATATATATATATATATATATATATATATATATATATATATATGACTGGAGACATGCAAAATGTAAATTTGATTGAAACATATGGTAAGAGCATCCATTTTATTTGGAACAGTCTGTTTTTGAAAGCATATTAAAGAACAATTCTAATCTCCATTGTGAGCCATATTTACAGTTATCCAATCACCTCAGCCCAAATCTGACTGAGTAGTTATTACCTGTATCCAAGTGCATTGCGGGATAATTCTCACTGCATAACCATCACCATGAAAAAGCATAATCCTTGCCTTCCCCAGTCACGGTTATTCGAGTCTTAAAGTGAACAATGGGTCTGGTCACCTCTCTTGGCAAGAGCATCAACGTCTGGTGTCATCTTTGATGTAGAGATTCTCAGAACAGCTGACAAGTGGCCAATTGTTAAATTTGACCTGTGACGGGATTTGTTGTAATTCATGACTGAGAACGTTTGTTCACACACATATATGGACCCGAATTAAACAAGCATCCTTTGGTCGTGCTTTGTAATGCTTGGAAACTTTGTTTCATTCAGTGAGCCATAGAACTGGTCTGTTGTTGCTGTTTTGTACTGCTCCTTCAAAGCACTGTCACAGGAGGAGAGGAGGAGGAGGAGGAGCAGGAGGAGGAGGAGGAGGAGGTGGAGGAGGAGGAGGAGGAAGACAGAGAATAAGGAGAGTAATCTCTGATGAAAGAGTGTGGGGCGACTGTGGTGGACATTGGATGTCATTGAGCTCCAATTGTGTGTCTGGTGGTGCTTTCTCACTGTCGAAACACAGGGGGCATGATACAAGCTCCAGCTCAGTCTCAACCTTGGTCAAGTCTGAGAAGTGGCGGGAAAACTCAGCATGCAGGTCGATCAAAGTGCTACTATATGTCTCAGTGCGGCACTGCGATGTGGGCGCGTTCAGAGCGACCAGTTTCAGAAAATGACTGAGAGACCAGCTGCTCATTTTGTCTGGAGAACAACATAAGTTTGGCCTTGAATGCTTTCACGTTGGAATACAGTTCATGCACAAAAACACAATTTCCCTGCAGTTTCACATTTAGATCGTTCAGATGCCCCAATATGTCCACACCGAAAGCAAAGTCGCCCAGCCAGTCGGTGTCTTTCAGCTCAGAGAAGTCGTCAGCTTTACCAACTGTATCAAGGAACATACCTATCTCCCCTCTCAGTTCCCACACACGGCGAAATACTTTCCCCAGGCTTAGCCAGCGCACATTTGAGTGGTACATCAAGTCCTGGTGCTCTGCCTCTGTGTCATTGAGCAGCTGAATGAACTGACGATGGGTAAGCCCCCTTGCCCTTACAAAGTTGACACGTTTTACAACCACTTTGACAACATTTTCCAGCTTTAACACACTTTTACACAGGGCTTCCTGATGAATGATACAGTGAAGAAATATCAATTCATCAGAGTTAGGGCTTTCTTATTTTACTTTGTCTTGTAATCTTTTTAGTAGGCCAATGTTTTTACCGGTTGGATTTGGTGATCCATCTGTTGTGACGTTTATCAGTTTGCTCCACAGTAGATTCATTTATTCCAAGCAGGAAGACACCCTGTCATATAAGATAGAGCCACTGGTTGTTCCCATCATTCAGAGTCCACTTTTCTCATTTTCGCAGCACTCCTTTTTCACGTCAAAAGTCGTCAAGCAATGAAGTGGCTATGATGACTGAGCGCATTCTGAATCTGACTGTAGGCCCAAATACAGAGCGTGCTGCCGGGCTACAGCGCCATCTATTGGAGATTGTTTGTATATCTTGGAATTAGTCATTTTAGGCCAAAAATCATAACTCAAATATAATAATATTTTATACATTACAAATGTATCTGGCCCGTGGGCCGTACTACCCCCCGTCCCGTCCCCCCGTCCCGTCCCGTCCCCCGTCCCCCACTGCCTTATGCCATAGTTTGTACATCTCAATTGTCAGTAGAAACCTCATTTGTTTAAGCAAGTCAGCCATATCAGCTATGTTTTTTAAAGATTCAGTAAATGAGGCTGAATTAACTGTTTCGATGCCAGACAAGGCTCCGCTGATAGCCAGGTGTAGCAGTGGTAAGGTGTTGGGACAGCTTTATGTAGGCCCTAACAGTTTGTGGGCACCGGTTGTCACCATTATAGTGCAATTAATGTATTGTTTAGTGTTGTGGTGTGGCTTTGCTGGCATGCATGCATCCATTCGTTGTTTTTTTTTGGACCACCAAGATTTACATGCTAAAATCGCCATTGCTCATGGTGGTGTTTACCAATGAACTGATAGTGAACGCCTACGGATGTCTCTATTTGCTGAACTGAGAGGGAGGAGTGAGTGGGTGGCAGGAACAGGGTCAAGGTAAGTAAACTGAGTCTCTGTCCAAAATGGCACTATCCCCTACATAGTGACTACTTCTAGAAATAGTGACTTATATAAGGAATAGGGTACCATTTGGGATGCAACCAGACAGTCATGGTGATGGGAACTGGTTGGATCAGGGCCAAGACTAAATTTACTGGCAGTTCTTGAGTTGAACTCAATTGAACCCAGATCACTTTGTTTTTGTTCAATAATGTGGGATTCTCCAATATAAACACTTGCGGTCTCTCATAAGACAAAACAACTTTTTTTGTTTACAGTGGGGGAAAAAAGTATTTAGTCAGCCACCAATTGTGCAAGTTCTCCCACTTAAAAAGATGAGAGAGGCCTGTAATTTTTCATTATAGGTACACGTCAACTATGACAGACAAAATGAGAAAAAAATATCCAGAAAATCACATTGTAGGATTTTTAATGAATTTATTTGCAAATTATGGTGGAAAATAAATATTTGGTCAATAACAAAAGTTTCTCAATACTTTGTTATATACCCTTTGTTGGCAATGACACAGGTCAAACGTTTTCTGTAAGTCTTCACAAGGTTTTCACACACTGTTGCTGGTATTTTGTCCCATTCCTCCATGCAGATCTCCTCTAGAGCAGTGATGTTTTGGGGCTGTCGCTGGGCAACACAGACTTTCAACTCCCTCCAGAGATTTTCTATGGGGTTGAGATCTGGAGACTGGCTAGGCCACTCCAGGACCTTGAAATGCTTCTCCTGAAGCAACTCCTTTGTTGCCCGGGCGGGGTGTTTGGGATCATTGTCATGCTGAAAGACCCAGCCACGTTTCATCTTCAATGCCCTTGCTGATGGAAGGAGGTTTTCACTCAAAATCTCACGACACATGGCCCCATTCATTCTTTCCTTTACACGGATCAGTCGTCCTGGTCCCTTTGCAGCCCCAAAGCATGATGTTTCCACCCCCATGCTTCACAGTAGGTATGGTGTTCTTTGGATGCAACTCAGCATTCTTTGTCCTCCAAACACGACGAGTTGAGTTTTTACCAAAAAGTTCTATTTTGGTTTCATCTGACCATATGACATTCTCCCAATCCTCTTCTGGATCATCCAAATGCACTCTAGCAAACTTCAGACGAGCCTGGACATGTACTGGCTTAAGCAGGGGGACACGTCTGGCACTGCAGGATTTGCAGGTTACTGATGATAGGCTTTGTTACTTTGGTCCGAGCTCTCTGCAGGTCATTCACTAGGTCCCCCTGTGTGGTTCTGGGATTTTTGCTCACCGTTCTTGTGATCATTTTGACCCCACGGGGTGAGTTCTTGTGTGGAGCCCCAGATCGAGGGAGATTATCAGTGGTCTTGTATGTCTTCCATTTCCTAATAATTGCTCCCACAGTTGATTTCTTCAAACCAAGCTGCTTACCTATTGCAGATTCAGTCTTCCCAGCCTGGTGCAGGTCTACCATTTTGTTTCTGGTGTCCTTTGACAGCTCTTTGGTCTTGGCCATAGTGGAGTTTGGAGTGTGACTGTTTGAGGTTGTGGACAGGTGTCTTTTATACTGATAACAAGTTCAAACAGGTGCCATTAATACAGGTAACGGGTGGAGGACAGAGGAGCCTCTTAAAGAAGAAGTTACAGGTCTGTGAGAGCCAGAAATCTTGCTTGTTTGTAGGTGACCAAATACTTATTTTCCACCATAATTTGCAAATAAATTCATAAAAAATCCTACAATGTGATTTTCTGGATTTTTTTCTCTCAATTTGTCTGTCATAGTTGACGTGTACCTATGATGAAAATTACATGCCTCTCTCATCTTTTTAAGTGGGAGAACTTGCACAATTGGTGGCTGACTAAATACTTTTTTCCCTCACTGTATATACAGTACCAGTCAAAGGTGTTTCTTTATTTTTACAATTTTCTACATTGTAGAATAGTAGCGAAGACATCAAAACTATGAAAGAACACATTTGGAATCACGTAGTAACCAAAAAAGTGTTTAAAAAAATCAAAATATATTTTATATGTGAGATTCATCAAAGTAGCCACCCTTTGCCTTGATGTAAGCTTTGCACACTTATTGGCATTCTCTCAACCAGCTTCATGAGGTAGTCACCTGGAATGCATTTCAATTAACAGGTGTGCCTTTGAAAGTTTCTTAAAGTGCAGTCGCAAAAACCATCAAGAGCAATGATGAAACTGGCTCTCATGAGAACCGCCACAGGAAAGGAAGACCCAGAGTTATTTCTGCTGCAGAGGATCAGTTCATTAGAGTCACCAGCCTCAGAAATTACAGCCCAAATAAATGCTTCACAAACTTCAAGTAACAGACACATCTCAACATCAACTATTCAGAGGAGACTGCGTGAATCAGGCCTTCATGGTCGAATTGCTGCAAAGAAACCACTACTAAAGGACACAAATAATAAGAAGAGACTTGCTTGGGCCAAGAAACACGAGCAATGGACATTAGACTGGTGGAAATCTGTCCTTTGGTCTGATGAGTCCAAATTAGAGATTTTTCGTTCCAACCGCCGTGTCTTTGTGAGACGCAGAGTTGGTGAACGGATGATCTCCGCATGTGTGGTTTCCACTGTGAAGCATGGAGGAGGTGGTGTGATGGTGTGGGGGTGCTTTGCTGGTGACACTGTCAGTGATTTATTTAGAATTCAAGGCACACTTAACCAGCATGGCTACCACAGCATTCTGAAGCGATACGCCATCCCATCTGGTTTGTGCTTAGTGGGACTATCATTTGTTTTTCAACAGGACAAAGACCCAACACACCTCCAGGCTTTGTAAGGGCTATTTGACCAAGAAGGAGAGTGATGGAGTGCTGCATTAGATGACCTGGCCTCCACAATCCCCCGACCTCAACCCAATTGAGATGGTTTGGGATGAGTTGGACCGCAGAGTGAAGGAAAAGCAGCCAACAAGTGCTCAGCATATGTGGGAACTCCTTCAAGACTGTTGGAAAAGCATTCCAGGTGAAGCTGGTTGAGAGAATGCCAAGAGTGTGCAAAGCTGTCATCATGGCAAAGGGTGGCTACTTTGAAGAATCTCAAATATAAAATATATTTTGATTTGTGTAACACTTTTTTGGTTACTACATGATTCCATATGTGTTATTTAATAGTTTTGATGTTTTCACTATTATTCTAAAATGTAGAAAATAGTAAAAATAAAGAAAAACCCTTGAATGAGCAGGTGTGTCCAAACATTTGACCGGTAGTATATATATATATATATACTACCGGTCAAAAGTTTGTATATATATATACAAATAGGACATTTCAGGAATGAAATTGTGAGTACTGCGTCAGCTGTCCAAAAGTGAAAAGCTGAACACAGGCTACCCCTAATGTCCATCAACCTCACTACAATAGGACATCACATTGACCCATCAACCCCACTACAATAGGAAATCACATCAACCCCACTACAATAGGACATCACATTAACCTATCAACCCCACTACAATAGGACATCACATTAACCCATCAACCCTCAACTCCACTACAATAGGACATCACATTGAAAAAATAAAAAATAAAAACATATGCCATTTAGCATACGCTTTTATCCAAAGCGACTTACAGTCACACGTGCATACATTTTCTTTTTTTTTGTGTATGGGTGGTCCCGGGGATCGAACCCACTACCTTGGCGTTACAAGCGCCTTGCTCTACCAGCTGAGCTACAGAGGACCACATTGACCTATCACTCCCACTACAATAGGACATCACATTAACCCATCAACCCTCAACCCCACTACAATAGGACATCACATTAACCTATCAACACCACTACAATAGGACATCACATTAACCCATGAACCCTCAACCCCACTACAATAGGACATCACATTGACCCATCAACCCCACTAAAATAGGAAATCACATCAACCCTACTACAATAGGACATCACATTAACCCATCAACCCCACTACAACAGGACATCACATTAACCCATCAACCCTCAACCCCACTACAATAGGACATCACATTGACCTATCAACCCCAATAAAATAGGAAATCACATCAACCCTACTACAATAGGACATCACATTAACCCATCAACCCCACTACAACAGGAAATCACATTAACCCATCAACCCTCAACCCCACTACAATAGGACATCACATTAACCCATCAACCCCACTACAATAGGATATCACATCAACCCTACTACAATAGGACATCACATTAACCCATCAACCCTCAACCCCACTACAATAGGACATCACATTAACCCATCAACCCCACTACAACAGGACATCACATTAACCCATCAACCCTCAACCCCACTAGAATAGGGCATCACATTAACCTATCAACCCCACTACAATAGGACATCACATTAACCCATCAACCCTCAACACCACTACAATAGGACATCACATTAACCCATCAACCCCACTACAATAGGATATCACATCAACCCTACTACAATAGGATATCACATTAACCCATCAACCCTCAACCCCACCACAATAGGACATCACATTAACCCATCAACCCCACTACAACAGGACATCACATTAACCCATCAACCCTCAACCCCACTACAATAGGACATCACATTAACCCATCAACCCCACTACAATAGGACATCACATTAACCCATCAACCCTCAACCCCACTACAATAGGACATCACATTGACTCATCAACCCCACTACAATAGGAAATCACATCAACCCTTCTACAATTGGACATCACATTAACCCATCAACCCTCAACCCCACTATAATGGGCCATCACATTAACCCATCAACCCCACTACAATAGGCCATCACATTAACCCATCAACCCCACTACAATAGGCCATCACATTAACCCATCAACCCCACTACAATAGGCCATAACATTAACCCTTCAATCCTCAACCTCACTACTATAGGACATCACATTAACCCATCAACCCCACTACAATGGGATATCACATTAACCCATCAACCCCACTACAATAGGGCATCACATCAACCCATCAATCCTCAACCTCACTACAATAGGACATCACATTAACCCATCAACCCCACTACACTAGGACATCACATTAACCCATTAACCCCACTACAATAGGACATCACATTAACCCATCAACCCAACTACTATAGGGCATCACATCAACCCATCAACCCTCAACCCCACTACAATAGGACATCACATTAACCCATCATCCCCACTATAATAGAACATCACATTAAACCATCAACCATACACCCCACTACAATAGGACATCCATTAACCCATCAGCCCCACTACAATAGGACATCACATTAACCCATCAACCATCAACCCCACTACAATAGGCCATCACATTAACCCATCAACCCCACTACAATAGGGCATCACATCAACCCATCAACCATCAACCCCACTACAATAGGACATCACATTAACCCATCAACCCTCAACCCCACTACAATAGGACATCACATTAACCCATCAACCCCACTACAATAGGACATCACATTAACCCATCAACCCCACTACAATAGGACATCACATTAACCCATCAACCCCACTACAATAGGGCATCATATCAACCCATCAACCCTCAACCCCACTACAATATGCCATCACATTAAACCATCAACCATCAACCCCACTACAATAGGACATCACATTAAACCATCAACCATCAACCCCACTACAATAGGACATCACATTAACCCATCAACCATCAACCCCACTACAATAGGCCATCACATTAACCCATCAACCCCACTACAATAGGGCATCACATTAACCCATCAATCCTCAACCTCACTACAATAGGACATCACATTAACCCATCAACCCCACTACAATAGGACATCACATTAACCCATCAACCCCACTACAATAGGACATCACATTAACTCATCAACAATCAACCCCACTTCAATAGGCCATCACATTAACCCATCAACCCCACTACAATAGGACATCAAATTAACCCATCAACCATCAACCCCACTACAATAGGGCATCACATTAACCCATCAATCCTCAACCTCACTACAATAGGACATCACATTAACCCATCAACCCCACTACAATAGGACATCACATTAACCCATCAACCCCACTACAATAGGGCATCACATTAACCCATCAATCCTCAACCTCACTACAATAGGACATCACATTAACCCATCAACCCCACTACAATAGGATATCACATTAACCCATCAACCTCACTACAATAGGCCATCACATTAACCCATCAACCCTCAACCCCACTACAATAGGACATCACATTAACCCATCAACCCTCAACCCCACTACAATAGGACATCACATTAACCCATCAACCCAACTACAATAGGCCATCACACCAACCCATCAACCCCACTACAATAGGACATCACATCAACCCATCAACCCCACTACAATAGGACATCACATCAACCCCACTACAATAGGCCATCACACCAACCCATCAACCCCACTACAATAGGACATCACATTAACCCATCAACCACACTACAATTGGACATCACATCAACCCTACTACAATAGGACATCACATCAACCCCACTACAATAGGACATCACATCAACCCACTACAATAGGACATCACATCAACCCCACTACAATAGGACATCACATCAACCCACTACAATAGGACATCACATCAACCCCACTACAATAGGACATCACATTAACCCATCAACCACACTACAATAGGACATCATATCAACCCATCAACCCCACTACAATAGGACATCACATCAACCCCACTACAATAGGACATCACATCAACCCACTACAATAGGACATCACATCAACCCCACTACAATAGGACATCACATCAACCCACTACAATAGGACATCACATCAACCCCACTACAATAGGACATCATATTAACCCATCAATTACAACAGGGCATCACAGAGGAGGAGTCAGTTTGGGGGTGCTAAACGGTTTCCCTAGATTAAGCCATAAAGAGGAGGAGTCAGTATAGGGGTGCTAAACGGTTTCCCTAGATTAAGCCATAAAGAGGAGGAGTCAGTATAGGGGTGCTAAACGGTTTCCCTAGATTAAGCCATAAAGAGGAGGAGTCAGTATAGGGGTGCTAAACGGTTTCCCTAGATTAAGCCATAAAGTGGAGGAGTCAGTATAGGGGTGCTAAACGGTTTCCCTAGATTAAGCCATAAAGAGGAGGAGTCAGTATAGGGGTGCTAAACGGTTTATCTAGATTGATCCTGTGGTGTCCAAAACAACGTTGCTGATAATGCCGTGATGATAAGAAGTCCGCTGACACTGTACTTTGTTTATAAAGGTTTATTATAACAAAGAGTTTCAGCGTCAGATTTACAGATACCTGCAGATATCTGAAGAACAGCCGGACCCAATCTGATTTGCTATTCCTCCCCCCTTTGTTCAAGACATGGTATTTATATCCTATGTGACATAGTATGGCGTGATTTTAATACACCAATCCCTGGCTTTTAACATATACTCTTTTCCAGGAACTTAGTAATGCTTTCCAGATGTTTCCGAAAGCAGAGCCAAGTTTCCTCTAACACACTTTTGCAAACGTCAGCACAATCATAGACCCTCAGACACTACATATTTCCCCCCTTCGAGACTAATTAAGTCTCGAAAACAAAAAGAATAGGATTATGACAAATAACAATTTTAGTTTTTGAGTAACTTTAGCAATAAATCAACATTTATGGAGAGTAAACACATGTTTATCTAGACACATTTTTGTATGTAGTGTAAATACATTGTTATGGAGTGTAAATAAATTGTTATGGAGTGTAAGAGCGAAAAACCTGTCTGGCAGCTTTCATTCCAAATATCCATCAGTCAATCAAGACAGGAAAATTCTCTCACGGCCCCTCTGCCCTAGGCGACCACCTAAGTACTCCAGATCAATTTATAAATCTTTATCAATACATTTTAAGCTATGATGCAATTGAATACACATGAAAACCCCAGCAAACAAAATACAATCAAAAATGTCCACATTCAGGCTGGTCGACCCATCGGACCCTCCTGTGGATTCTCTCTGTCCTTGCCTAGACCCAATATCCCTAAGCTTCAACGAAATAAACAAAAACATCTGAGGTCCCCACATGTACCCAACAACAGAAAACATAATTTTTCAAAAAATTAATACAGAAAGAATATAACACTGGAATGTAGTCCACTACACTGCAGCTCCTCCACAGTGTCGACTTTCAATGCATCGTTGATGATGGAATCGGAACATTTCCACTCCTTCCTTGTTCCACTTCCTCCAGTCCATTCATATTGTCCATGTTTGAGTATTTGAATCCCACTCTACACATTCCCCCATATGCTTCTGGAAGAAAAGAAAAGACCAAACAGTATCTTTTGCAAAACAACACATGCAAATTAAAACATCATTATCAACTAAAAATGATATATAAAATTATATATAAAATGAATCACATTCCATTTCCCCCCTTTGATTCATAACAATAATATAATTATCCCACAATCAGATATTCAAAATTTCCTAGAGTTATTTCAACCCTAGTTTTCATAACATTTTAGACAGATTTTTTTCCATTTTTTTTTTTCTTTCTCTAATTTTTTCAAAAATCATTTCACTGATTTATTCACAAAACTCTTTCCCATTTTCTGAGGATATTAAAATCGGGAAATTCCCACCTGCTTATGACTTCTTTACACAAGAACTTTGCAACCGACTGAGCATATTTTAGCTTAGTTGAACATCTTATGCCCCTCTTGGTATATGAATGTAACCAAGAATAACAGTCACACATTATTTTTCAGACAGATTGTGCACCTGCCTATGACATAATTATCTATTTCAGAAAATATGGTTCCCAAAATCCTACTCCTTTGTGATCTTTATCCTAATCTCCCCTCTTGCAACATTAGCTAACCCATAGCTTCCTAAATCATCATGGTTTCTCCAAAACAATAATTGATTGCTACTTTAAGGATATTTTTTTTGTTTCATTGTCTTCAAAACACCTGCTTTTGAAAGTCC
This sequence comes from Coregonus lavaretus, assembly GCF_964263955.1. NCBI lineage: Eukaryota > Metazoa > Chordata > Actinopteri > Salmoniformes > Salmonidae > Coregonus > Coregonus lavaretus. The sequence goes on along the minus strand of NW_028165370.1, from coordinate 2,537 downwards.
TTCAATTTATGGTTCAATCCCTTGGATTGCTTCATCTTTCAATCGATACTGATTCTTCCAAGGAGGTCTGGTTCCTCAACTTTCCCCTCAATTGGGCTGATTTCACAAATCCAATATCAGTACTACTTTGAGACCACAAACATTCTTGAACTTTTTTCAACATCTCTTCTTCCATAGATTCTCAATTCATCTTCACACTTCAAATAGATTCATCTGTCTTCCGTACAGCTTATGACTCTCCTTGTCCTTGAGCCAAAATCATCATTTTCAGAACTCGCTGATCTTCACTCCTCCAAATCCTTCTCATAATTAGTTGATTTGACATAGTGAGATGTGTAACCTCTTCTTGTTTATTTTCACTTCAATTGTTGGATCTTTTTCCCTAACTGGTGCTACCAGCTGAAACCCCCCTTTCGGATCTTCTGGGCACCTCTAGAATCCTTGCTCCGGGCCCCTATAAGGGTTCACCGGTCCTCCAGATGATCTTCACTGGCTCCTGTATCTTCCTCTGAAATTCTTTCTTTCCAGAAACTATCTATGGATATGAAACAACTTGTACCACTAGTTGTGGCAGGTACAATTGCATTTGACCTTGTTCAGTTGAAGCTGTGACAGTGATTGTTGATTTGGTTCACACTGATTCTTCATAACCAAAGCTTTTCTTCTCCTTCTTCTTCTCCACCAGTTGTATTTGATTGAGTTTTCTGAGAGTTTCTTGGTCCTGTTCTTTCTGGTTGTGTTCCTTTTTCCGGTACAGATCCACTTGATGGGCTATATGATCTGTATAGACACCTTTTGTCATGCTCCCAAGTCCAACCACCTCTGCCAGTTTGCTCCTTACTGGTGAGGGCAGTCCCATCTGTAGTTTAGCTCTCAAGATTGACTGCTCAATTTGACTCACATCTGGATCATTTCCGGTAATATTTCTCCACACTTGATGAACTCTTGACACGTAGGCTCTCGGATTTTCTTGTTGTCCTAGTGGATCAATCAGAATGTTGTCAGGATGCACATTTGTTGGAAACGTATCTCTCAGTGCTCTCCACAGCCGATTTCTACTTGCAGCCAAAAATTCAGGGTCGTTCACTGCAGTCCCCACATATCTATGAAGTCCAGCTCTCTGAAAAATGTCTTCCATGCCTGGAATCCCAAGGAGATTAGCCAAAAGTATCTTAATGTCTCCTATGGCAGACTGTGTTCCCACCGTAATTTCTTCCAACTTTGAAATCCAAGGATATGCTCCATCTTGAAGAGTAGGCAGCTTCTCAAGTATATCTGACATATCGGTATTCTGCAAAGGCTTATATTCTAGGTTTTGTCCTCGAATGATCACTGGCATAATCTTCTTACTTGTGCTCCCTTGTCTTGGCCTCAATGTATACTTCTTCTCCAATTCTTGGGATCCTTTTTTTCAGCAGTTTTTTCTTCTGTATCTTCAGCTTCTTGAGTTGTTCTTCCAGCTCTCTTACTTCTTCTAAATTATTGGCCTTATCCAGGTATGATATGCATCGGTCTATATCTCTTTCTATTTCTTCTGTGCTTGTAACGCTAAGGTAGTGGGTTCGATCCCCGGGACCACCCATACACAAAAAACGAATAATGTATGCACGCATGACTGTAAGTCGCTTTGGATAAAAGCGTCTGCTAAATGGCATATTATTTATTTATTTAGTCATTGTAGGATAAAATCCTCTTGAATATGAAGCACCTTTAATCTCCAAATCTTCATCGTTGTCTCCATCTTCATTTTCATCAGAACTCGAATCACTTGTATTCTTCTTCTTCCAACTTCCATCACCCCTTCTTTCTGCTCTGGCCAACCTCTGTCTGATGACAGGGTCATATCCACCCATGATCTCTTCTGAATCACTCTGATCATCATCATCATCATCATCATCATCATCATCATCATCAAGTTCCATCCTCCTGAACCTCACTCTACCCTTAGTTTCCAGACATCTCATTTTCTTCCTACTTTTGGAGTTTGGATTACTTTTTATGGTTGTTTCTGCTTGTCCTCTCTCTTTTATTCGTTCATCTTCATCTCTGATGCAATAATCACCCTCCTGAATGATCACTGGAAGCTGAGGATAGACGTCTTTAAACTTGACTTCTTTCTCATAAGGTGGGGGTGTTTTTGCTGAATCCATATGTGAGAAAGGTGTATTGACTTCTGCCATTAGTTTTTCTGTCACCTTCACCTCTTTTGCCATTTATCTTTTATCAGTTTTTGTCCTTCATTTTCAAACAGCTTAAGAACACCCAGCTCTCTTTGTCTCTTTTCTTTACGTTGTTGCTTTTTTTCCCCTTCTTTTGATCTGCCTTATACGTGGATACAAGCACTTGCATTATCTTGATGACGTCTGGGTTAAGAGTCCCTTCCACTGGCCATGGTTGTTCAATGTCAGGCCAACGTTTATTCCATTTTTCAGATAACCTTGCAATACCATTAACTAGAGGATTACTATTCTGTACTACATCAAGAGGAGTAATTGCTTTTGTAGTTTTGATGTCCTTTTTCCCCATTGTAACGACTC
>NW_028165371.1:5000-16305 GCF_964263955.1 Coregonus lavaretus | reverse complement strand
ATAACTGAATAAGACACACGACGGGTGTCAGAGAAGATGCCAACAGACACTTATCAGCCAGAGACTGGTTTGTTATAATGGGACCATCATGCTATTACACTGAGAGAGACTGGTGTGTTCTAATGGGACCATCACGCTATTACACTGAGAGAGACTGGTGTGTTCTAATGGGACCATCACGCTATTACACTGAGAGAGACTGGTGTGTTCTAATGGGACCATCACGCTATTACACTGAGAGAGACTGGTGTGTTCTAATGGGACCATCACGCTATTACACTGAGAGAGACTGGTGTGTTCTAATGGGACCATCACGCTATTACACTGAGAGAGACTGGTGTGTTCTAATGGGACCATCATGCTATTACTCTCTACACTAAGACTGAGAGCGAATCATGTCAGGATGGTCATTAGGAGAGAGTCTTTATCACGCTGTCTGTCTGTATTTCTGTCTGTCTACCATTGCACTTTATACTGAGGCATAATGATGTGAATGACGATCATCTGGATCATGTCAGTGTGGCCATTAGGAGAGAGTGAGTCTTCACCCGATCGAATGTCTTTGCATCAAGTCAGTGTACATCTTCTCTGTTTTTATCCTGAGAATTGTTCAAATTGAAGGGCTTTATTTTTCTGTCCGTATTTCTGCATTGCTCTTCTGTAGATGGATTCTACTCTTAATAATACATTTGACATTTTGTTTTTTAATTGATATGAAATAACTTTCAAAAACACCCAAAGTCACTGTACATAATAAAATCAGCAATATATATTATGTGTGCCTGTATTGCTGTAGATGGGTTTTGCTACCCCCTTTGTGTGTGTGTGTGTGTGCGTGTGTGTGTGTGTGTGCGTGTGTGTGCGTGTGTGTGTGTGTGTGCGTGCGCACTGCAGATTGTTTTGCTCTAACTCTACTTCTACCGGGCTTCATGCATGGCTGTGTCTCCCTGGTTGGTTTACTGTGGGTCAGGGTTCTGGGCTGAAATAAATAAATGGGCAGGCAGAAAAGCTATAGAATCAGCAGGATACTGTAGGAGGATAGCAGGACAGCATCTCCCTTTTAGAATAGAGAGAGAGAGAGAGAGAGAGAGAGAGAGAGAGAGAGAGAGAGAAAATAGCAATAGCCTTGGCCTGAAAGCAGATCTGGACATACAGTAGGATCTCAGAGATATAAGATACGTGTCTGGAATTGAGCTCGTTCGGAGCACCGACCTGTTTGTGTAGTGCTCCCAGATCTGTATGTATGTGTTTTAGGGCAGCAACTCTTCTTCCTGTATTTCTGCTTTAGGCCCCTCCTCTTACTGTGCACGACATGGTAGTGATAGTCAGAGGAGTTTCCTATAGTCCATACAGATCTGCCAGACGGGGAGCGTCTGTCCTGTGTATATTACAATTCACCTCTGTGTCTGTATGGGAATAGAATAGAGTGTTCGGTTTATTGTCCTCAGAGGAGGAAATTCTTTCAACAGGGGACTTCTTGTACAGTGTCAGTGTCTGTCTCTGGCTTTGTCTCTATCAGTACTAGGGACTTGTCTTGTCTTGGCGTTGATTTTTTCTCTGACGCTCTGTCTGTAGCATGGACTTGTTGTGTCTCGGCATTAGGGCTGCTTGATATGGCCAAAATATGATATCACTATATTTTTTCACATTTTTGACGGTATGACAGTATTTTATGGTATTTTATGTTTTTTGAGTAATAAAAGTAAAAAAAAAAAAAAAAGGACCTATATTAAACATCTTATGAATGATCTTATGAATCAGTATTACATACTTTAAAAGTTGTTAATAAATGTGTTAATAACTAGCTTACTAACATTTACAAATGTGGGAGTGATGATTAATAAAGGGACGGGGGGACGGGGGGCCTCCCGAGTGGAGCAGCGGTCTGAGGCGTCACTACAGACCCGGGTTCGATCCCGGGCTGTATCGCTACCGGCCGTGATTGGGAGTCCCATAGGGCGGCGCACAATTGGCCCATCGTCGTCCGGGTTAGGGGAGGGTTTGGCTGGGGGGGGGCTTTACTTGGCTCATCGCGCTCTAGCGACTCCTTGTGGCGGGTCGGGCGCCTGCAGGCTGACCTCGGTCGTCAGTTGAACTGTGTTTTTCTCCGAACCTGGCTTCCGGGTTAAGCGGGCGGGTGTTAAGAAGTGCGGTTTGGCGGGTCATGTTTCGGAGGACGCATTACAGCCCGTTGGGGAGTTGCAGCGATGAGACAAGATCGTAATCACGAAATTGGGGAGAAAAAGGGGGTACATAGAAAATAAATAAAAATAGTGACGCGGGGCTTGGTGAATGAGAGGGAGAAGAGAGAGACGACTATAATAATTGACATTACGCATGGCGGAGTGGCTTATCACATCTATCAAACCAAACATTGAAATACCATTATAGAAGCAAAAGTAAAAACCCAAGCCGGTCCGTACATCAATATCAGTATATAGTAAAATACGTATATTGCCCAGCCCTACTTGTCATTGGCTGCGTCTGTTGTAGGGACTTGTTGTGTCTTGGCGTTGTCTATGTCTGTATTGTACCAGGGACTTGTTGTGTCTGTATTGGCATACATGCTGTTTTCGGACTGTTTTCATCTTCATTCTGACGATCAGGCTGTTGTATCTTCCTTGGCATTGGCCTGTATCAGAGGAGGACCGGTTGGGTCTTGGCATTGGCCGGTATCAGAGGAGGACCGGTTGGGTCTGGCATTGGCTGTGTTCTAGCTGCAGATCTACTGGCAGATCAGGGAAGGTGATAATGATATTCAAGCTCACAGCTCAATAAGCACAGCTGATGCAAATCTGACTACTGATCATCTCTGCCAAAGTGATGGCGCTCCTACTGTGTTTAGCAGACATGGGCCGGGCTAAACACATACACACACACAGAGAGAGAGAGAGAGATACACAAACACACACACACACTCACAGACAAACACAGAGACACACAAGCATGCAGTGCACACCCACGCACGTTCGCTCAGGAACAAAACGTGTATCCCATTTACTCCCACACACACACAATCTCTCTCTCTGTCTCTCTCTCTCTCTCTGTCTCTCTCTCTCTCTCTCTCTCTCTCTCTCTGTCTCTCTCCCTCTCTCTCTCTCTCTCTCTCTCTCTCTCTCTCCCCTCTCTCTCTCTCCCTCTCTCTCTCTCTCTTCTCTCTCTCTCTCTCTCTCTCTCTCCTCTCCCCTCTCTCTCTCTCTGTCTGTCTGTCTGTCTGTCTGTCTGTCTGTCTGTCTGTCTGTCTGTCTGTCTGTCTGTCTGTCTGTCTCTCTCTCTCTCTCTCTGAATTCAATTAAATTAAATTCAAAGGGCTTTATTGGCATGGGAAACATGTTTACATTGCCAAAGCAAGTGAAGTAGATAATAGACAAAAGTGAAATAAACAATTACATTTTTTTACAGTAAACATTACACTCACAAAAGTTCCAAAAGAATAAAGACATTTCAAATGTCATATAATGTGCAAATAGTTAAAGTACAAAAGGGAAAATAAATCAACATACAGTGGGGGAAAAAAGTATTTAGTCAGCCACCAATTGTGCAAGTTCTCCCACTTAAAAAGATGAGAGAGGCCTGTAATTTTCATCATAGGTACACGTCAACTATGACAGACAAATTGAGGAAAAAAAATCCCATTGTAGGATTTTTTATGAATTTATTTGCAAATTATGGTGGAAAATAAGTATTTGGTCACCTACAAACAAGCAAGATTTCTGGCTCTCACAGACCTGTAACTTCTTCTTTAAGAGGCTCCTCTGTCCTCCACTCATTAGCTGTATTAATGGCACCTGTTTGAACATGTTATCAGTATAAAAGACACCTGTCCACAACCTCAAACAGTCACACTCCAAACTCCACTATGGCCAAGACCAAAGAGCTGTCAAAGGACACCAGAAACAAAATTGTAGACCTGCACCAGGCTGGGAAGACTGAATCTGCAATAGGTAAGCAGCTTGGTTTGAAGAAATCAACTGTGGGAGCAATTATTAGGAAATGGAAGACATACAAGACCACTGATAATCTCCCTAGATCTGGGGCTCCACGCAAGATCTCACCCCGTGGGGTCAAAATGATCACAAGAACGGTGAGCAAAAATCCCAGAACCACACGGGGGGACCTAGTGAATGACCTGCAGAGAGCTGGGACCAAAGTAACAAAGCCTACCATCGGTAACACACTACGCCGCCAGGGACTCAAATCCTGCAGTGCAGACGTGTCCCCCTGCTTAAGCCAGTACATGTCCAGGCCCGTCTGAAGTTTGCTAGAGTGCATTTGGATGATCCAGAAGAGGATTGGGAGAATGTCATATGGCCAGATGAAACCAAAATATTACTTTTTGGTAAAAACTCAACTCGTCGTGTTTGGAGGACAAAGAATGCTGAGTTGCATCCAAAGAACACCATACCTACTGTGAAGCATGGGGGTGGAAATATCATGCTTTGGGTCTGTTTTTCTGCAAAGGGACCAGGACGACTGATCCGTGTAAAGGAAAGAATGAATGGGGCCATGTATCGTGAGATTTTGAGTGAAAACCTCCTTCCATCAGCAAGGGCATTGAAGATGAAACGTGGCTGGGTCTTTCAGCATGACAATGATCCCAAACACACCGCCCGGGCAACAAAGGAGTGGCTTCGTAAGAAGCATTTCAAGGTCCTGGAGTGGCCTAGCCAGTCTCCAGATCTCAACCCCATAGAAAATCTTTGGAAGGAGTTGAAAGTCTGTGTTGCCCAGTGACAGCCCCAAAACATCATTGCTCTAGAGGAGATCTGCATGGAGGAATGGGCCAAAATACCAGCAACAGTGTGTGAAAACCTTGTGAAGACTTACAGAAAACGTTTGACCTGTGTCATTGCCAACAAAGGGTATATAACAAAGTATTGAGAAACTTTTGTTATTGACCAAATACTTATTTTCCACCATAATTTGCAAATAAATTCATAAAAAATCCTACAATGTCATTTTCTGGAGAAAAAAATCTCATTTTGTCTGTCATAGTTGACGTGTACCTATGATGAAAATTACAGGCCTCTCTCATCTTTTTAAGTGGGAGAACTTGCACAATTGGTGGCTGACTAAATACTTTTTTTCCCCCACTGTAAATATGGGTTGTATTTACAATGGTGTTTATTCTTCACTAGTTGCCCTTTTCTTGTGGCACAGGTCACAAATATTTCCACAAATCTTGCTGCTGTGATGGCACACTGTGGTATTCCACCCAATAGATATGGGAGTTTATCAAAATTGGGTTTGTTTTCTAATTCTTTGTGGGTCTGTGTAATCTGAGGGCAATATGTGTCTCTAATATGGTCATACATTTGGCAGGAGGTTAGGAAGTGCAGCTCAGTTTCCACCTCATTTTGTGGGCACTGTGCACATAGCCTGTCTTCTCTTGAGAGCCAGGTCTGCCTACGGCGGCCTTTCTCAATAGCTAGGCTATGCTCACTGAGTCTGTATATAGTCAAAGCTTTCCTTAAGTTTGGGTCAGTCACAGTGGTCAGGTATTCTGCCACAGTGTACTCTGTTTAGGGCCAAATAGCATTCTAGTTTGCTCTGTTTTTTTGTTAATTATTTCCAATGTGTCAAGTAATTATCTTTTTGTTTTCTCATGATTTGGTTGGGTTATTGTGTTGCTGTCCTGCGGCTCTGTGGGGTCTGTTTGTGTTTGTGAACAGAGCCCAGGACCAGCTTGCTTAGGGGACTCTTCTCCAAGTTAATCTCTCTGTAGGTGATGGCTTTGTTATGGAAGGTTTAGGAATTGCTTCCTTTTAGGTGGTTATAGAATTCAACTGCTCTTTTCTGGATTTTGATAATTAGTGAGTATCGGCCTAATTCTGCTCTGCATGTATTATTTGGTGTTTTACGTTGTACACATAATATATTTTTTCCGAATTCTGTATGCATTGTCACAATTTGGTGTTTGTCCCATTTTGTGAATTCTCGGTTGGTGAGCGGACCCCAGACCTCACAACCATAAAGGGCAATGGGTTCTATAACTGATTCAAGTATATTTAGCCAGATCCTAATTGGTATGTCAAATTTTATGTTCCTTATGATGGCATAGAAGGCCCTTCTTGCCTTGTCTCTCAGATCGTTCACAGCTTTGTGGAAGTTACCTGTGGCGCCGATGTTTAGGCCAAGGTATGTATAGTTTTTTGTGTGCTCTAGGGCAACGGTGTCTAGATGGAATTTGTATTTGTGGTCCTGGCAACTGGACCTTTTTTTGGAACACCATTATTTTTGTCTTACTGAGATTTACCGTCAGGGCCCAGGTCTGACAGAATCTGTGCAGAAGATCTAGGTGCTGCTGTAGGCCCTCATTCGTTGGTGACAGAAGCACCAGATCATCAGCAAACAGTAGACATTTGACTTCAGATTCTAGTAGGGTGAGGCCGAGTGCTGCAGACTGTTCTAGTGCCCTCGCCAATTCATTGATATATATGTTGAAGAGGGTTGGGCTTAAACTGCATCCCTGTCTCACCCCACGGCCCTGTGGAAAGAAATGTGTGTTTTTTTTTTGCCCGCACACTTGTAGTTTGTGTACATGGATTTTATAATGTCATATGTTTTTCCCCCAACACCACTTTTCATCACTTTGTATAGCAGACCCTTATGCCAAATTGAGTCAAAAGCTTTTTAGAAATCAACAAAGCATGAGAAGACTTTGCCTTTGTTTTGGTTTGTTTGTTTGTCAATTAGGGTGTGCAGGGTGAATACGTGGTCTGTCGTACGGTAATTTGGTAAAAAGCCAATTTGATATTTGCTCAGTACATTGTTTACACTGAGGAAATGTACGAGTCTGCGGTCAATGATAATGCAGAGGATTTTCCCAAGGTTGCTGTTGACGCATATCCCACGGTAGTTTTTGGGGTCAAATTTGACTCCACTTTTGTGGATTGGGGTGATCAGTCCTTGGTTCCAAATATTGGGGAAGATGCCAGAGTTAAGGATGAAGTTAAAGAGTTTAAGTATAGCCAATTGGAATTTGTGGTCTGCATATTTGATCATTTCATTGAGGATACCATCAACACCACAGGCCTTTTTGGGTTGGAGGGTTTGTACTTTGTCCTGTAGTTCATTCAATGTAATTGGAGAATCCAGTGGGTTCTGGTAGTCTTTTATAGTTGATTCTAAGATTTGTATTTGATCATGTATATGTTTTTGCTGTTTGTTCTTTGTTATAGGGCCAAGAAGATTGGAGAAGTGGTTTATCCATACATCTCTGTTTTGGATAGATAACTCTTTGTGTTGTTGTTTGTTTAGTGTTTTCCAATTTCCCAGAAGTGGTTAGTGTCTATGGATACTTCAATTACATTGAGTTGATTTCTGACATGCTGTTCCTTCTTTTTCCGTAGTGTATTTCTGTATTGTTTTAGTGATTCACCATAGTGAAGGCGTTAGCTCAGGTTTTCTGGGTCTCTATGTTTTTGGTTGGATAGGATTCTCAATTTCTTTCTTAGGTTTTTGCATCGTTCTTCAAACCATTTGTCATTGTTGTTGATTTTCTTAGGTTTTCTGCTTGAAATTTTTTGATCTGATTGGGAAGCTGGGAGGTCAAATATACTGTTTAGGTTTTCTACTGCCAAGTTTACACCTTCACTATTACAGTGAAATGTTTTGGGATTTAATTTGTTGTTGCCTAATTTTTTGGTAGGTTTCCACACTACTTTCCTGAGCTATAGGTGTTCCTACCGTAGGAGTCCCCTCGAAGCCTGCCATTGACTATGTACATACCCAGCGTATGTACATAGTCCCGAGTGGCGCAGCGGTCTAAGGCACTGCATCTCAGTGCTAGAGGCGTTACTACATATCCCCTGGTTTCGAATCCAGGCTGTATCACAACCGGCCGTGATTGGGAGTCCCATAGGGCGGCGCACAATTGGCCCAGCGTCGTCCGGGTTTGGCCGGTGTAGGCCGTCATTGTAAATAAGAATTTGTTCTTAACTGACTTGCCTAGTAAAATAAATTAAAACATACCCAGCGTGCGATAGAGCTGCAGGAGTTGTGACCCGTTGTGCCTAGGGGGTCATATGGGGGAGGGAATGCTGTCACCTCCAGGTAGGTGTTTGTCCCCCTGTGTGCTGAGGGTGTCAGGTTCTTGTCCAGTTCTGGCATTTAGGTCACCACAGAGTAGTATGTGTCCCTGGGTCTGGAAATGATTGATTTCCCCCTCCAGGATGGAGAAGCTGTCTTCATTAAAGTATTCTAGTGGGGGGATATAGGTTGCACACAGGAGGACATTTTTCTCTGTTGAGGTCATTTCCTTTTGAATTTCTAGCCAAATGTAAAATGTTCCTGTTTTGATTAATTTAATAGAGTATGGTCTGCTCTATACCAAATTAGCATACCCCCTGAGTGCCTTCCCAGTTTTACTCCTGGTAGTTTGGTGGATGGGACTACCAGCTCGCTGTAACCTAGAGGGTAACCAGTGGGTCCGTCTCCTCTATACCATGTTTTTAGTAGGATGACAATGTCTGTATTTCCAATTTCTTTGATGAAGTCTGGGTTCCTGCTCTTTAGGCCAAAGGCAGATGACCTCTGACCTTGTATTCCAGGATGAGATAGTGAAAGCTTTGTGTTCCATAGTGTCTAGTGTTGTTTCCATGTGGTTTAGGCTCTGACCACTACAGTAGGTGTAAGCAGAGCATGTTCAGCATCTGATACATACCTCTTAGGTCGCAGGATGGGGCTTGGGCGGGTGCATTAGTGGTGGTTGGGCCTGTTGCTCTGCTCACGGCCTGGGCGGCAGTCATGTTGAGGTCCTTGCTGCAGGGGCGGGGAGCAGAAGGGGCATAGGTCTGATCTGGGAGGGCCTATATAGGGTGTGGCCAGGGTTTGTTTTGGGTGGTCTCAGCTGGTTGGGGTGTGGCTGGTGAAGCTGTGGTCTGGGTGTAGGTCCTCTTGGCGTAGGTTCTCTCGGTGCAGGTCCTTCAGGAGGGGGTCTCGCTGGTCTGGGCAGGGTGTCCGTTGCTCTGTTGCTCCTGTGTGAGCTGCTGGGGCTGCGGTTGAGGGAGATATCCTTCAGGGCAAAGGTGAGGACTGCTGCCTTGTAGAGGTGGACCTGGTCATAAAGGCTGTTCAAGTCCAGGGTGGAGTGGTGGGCCAGGTAGACATTCGGTTTTGAGAAACAGTCCCGGGAAATGCTTGCATTCACCCGCTGTATGGTGGCAAGGTGAATGTATTTTCGTGGTAACAGGGTGGAGATAACCACTTGTGCGTTGGGGAAAGTGGAAGAAGCTTTTTCAATCACTCCCTTGAGTGCTGTGGCCACACTTTCCTGCTGGGCCCTCAGGTCGTCTGTGCCCGTGTGAATTAGATTGTGGCTGGGGGACCCTAGTCTGTCCTCTGACAACAGCTCCAGGGCAATCCTAGTGTTTGGGCACCAGAGTTTAGGCACTTTGTGTTTGAGCACACACACACACACCACCTAACAAACACACACACACACAGCTTCCTCCCTTTGTTAGTACTGCTCTGTCTGCGTATCTGACAGCCGTTTGATATGTGGACTAGCTCTCTCCCGCCTCCAACTCCCTCCAACTGTCTCCTCTCTTCCAACTCCCTCCAAGCCCTCCAACTGTCTCCTCTCTTTTCCGACTCCCTCCAGCTGTCTCCTCTCTCCTCCAACTCCCTCCAACTGGCTCATCTCCCCTCCAACTCCCTCCAACCAACTCCTCTTCCAACTCCCTCCAAGCCCTCCAACTGTCTCCTATCTCCCCCAACTCCCTCCAAGCCCTCCAACTGTCTCCTATCTCCCCCAACTCCCTCCAAGCCCTCCAACTGTCTCATACAGTGAGGGAAAAAAATATTTGATCCCCTGCTGATTTTGTACGTTTGCCCACTGACAAAGAAATGATCAGTCTATAATTTTAATGTTAGGTTTTTTGAACAGTGAGAGACAGAATAACAACATAACAATCCAGAAAAACGCATGTCAAAAATGTTATGAATTGATTTGCATTTTAATGAGGGAAATAAGTATTTGACCCCCCTCTCAATCAGAAAGATTTCTGGCTCCCAGGTGTCTTTTATACAGGTAACGAGCTGAGATTAGGAGCACACTCTTAAAGGGAGTGCTCCTAATCTCAGTTTGTTACCTGTATAAAAGACATCTGTCCACAGAAGCAATCAATCAATCAGATTCCAAACTCTCCACCATGGCCAAGACCAAAGAGCTCTCCAATGATGTCAGGGACAAGATTGTAGACCTACACAAGGCTGGAATGGGCTACAAGACCATCACCAAGCAGCTTGGTGAGAAGGTGACAACAGTTTGTGCGATTATTCGCAAATGGAAGAAACACAAAAGAACTGTCAATCTTCCTCGGCCTGGGGCTCCATGCAAGATCTCACCTCGTGGAGTTGAAATTATCATGAGAACGGTGAGGAATCAGCCCAGAACTACACGGGAGGATCTTGTTAATGATCTCAAGGCAGCTGGGACCATAGTCACCAAGAAAACAATTGATAACACACTACGCCGTGAAGGACTGAAATCCTGCAGTGCCCGCAAGGTCCCCCTGCTCAAGAAAGCACATATACAGGCCTGTCTGAAGTTTGCCAATGAACATCTGAATGATTCAGAGGAGAACTGGGTGAAAGTGTTGTGGTCAGATGAGACCAAAATCGAGCTCTTTGGCATCAACTCAACTCGCTGTGTTTGGAGGAGGAGTAATGCTGACTATGACCCCAAGAACACCATCCCCACCGTCAAACATGGAGGTGGAAACATTATGCTTTGGGGGTGTTTTTCTGCTAAGGGGACAGGACAACTTCACCACATCAAAGGGATGATGGACGGGGCCATGTACCGTCAAATCTTGGGTGAGAACCTCCTTCCCTCAGCCAGGGCATTGAAAATGGGTCGTGGATGGGTATTCCAGCATGACAATGACCCAAAACACACAGCCAAGGCAACAAAGGAGTGGCTCAAGAAGAAGCACATTAAGGTCCTGGAGTGGCCTAGCCAGTCTCCAGACCTTAATCCCATAGAAAATCTGTGGAGGGAGCTGAAGGTTGGAGTTGCCAAACGTCAGCCTCGAAACCTTAATGACTTGGAGAAGATCTGCAAAGAGGAGTTGGACAAAATTTCTCCTGAGATGTGTGCAAACCTGGTGGCCAACTACATGAAACGTCTGACCACTGTGATTTCCAACAAGGGTTTTGCCACCAAATACTTATTTCCCTCATTAAAATGCAAATCAATTCATAACAATTTTGACATGCTTTTTTCTGGATTTTTTGGTTGTTATTCTGTCTCTCACTGTTCAAATAAACCTACTATTAAAATTATAGACTGATCATGTCT
>NW_028165372.1:25000-27500 GCF_964263955.1 Coregonus lavaretus | reverse complement strand
CCCCAGCTCCCCACGACATTACCTTCTCCACATACAGAATTGGACAGGGGTGTCCAATTGAGTTTTTATCCCTGTATGTGCAAAAAACATAGCCACATTTTGAAATCCATCTAGCCCCCTCCAAAGCACATCAATGGACATCTACGGCCTCCCAGAAGTACAACAAAACAAACCCCAGCACCCCACGACATTACCTTCTCCACATACAGAATTGGACAGGGGTGCAAAAAAAGTGCCCTGTAAAACCATCTAGGAGCACGTTTCAATACCCCCTGAGTCATCTGGAATAGGTTTGTGTTGCACTTTTTTTTAAGTCACCAAAGAGCCAAACACTTAGTCTCCGGCTGTTGGATTCTGTTAAAGCTGCGGCACATGTGCCGCAACTTTAACAGAATCCAACAGCCGGAGACTGTCTTTTTTCTTAAAAAAAAAAAAAAGCCCTGTAAAACCATCTAGGAGCACGTTTCAATACCCCCTGAGTCATCTGGGATAGGTTTGTGATGCACTTTTTTTAAGTCACCAAAGAGCCAAACACAGCAGAATCCATCAGACGGAGACTAAGTTTTTAAATCCATCTAGCCCCCTCCAAAGCACATCAATGGACATCTACGGCCTCCCAGAAGTACAACAAAACAAACCCCAGCTCCCCACGACTTTACCTTCTCCACATACAGAATTGGACAGGGGTGTCCAATTGAGTTTTTATCCCTGTATGTGCAAAAAACATAGCCAAATTTTGAAATCCATCTAGCCCCCTCCAAAGCACATCAATGGACATCTACGGCCTCCCAGAAGTACAACATAACAAACCCCAGCTCCCCACGACATTACCTTCTCCACATACAGAATTGGACAGGGGTGTCCGATGGAGTTTTTATCCCTGTACCTAACCCTAACCCTAACCCTAACCCTAACCCTAACCCTAAACCCTAACCCTAACCCTAACCCTAACCCTAACCCTAACCCTAACCCTAACCCTAACCCTAAACCCTAACCCTAACCCTAACCCTAACCCTAACCCTAACCCTATTGAGTTTTTATCCCTGTATGTGCAAAAAACATAGCCAAATTTTGAAATCCATCTAGCCCCCTCCAAAGCACATCAATGGACATCTACGGCCTCCCAGAAGTACAACATAACAAACCCCAGCTCCCCACGACATTACCTTCTCCACATACAGAATTGGACAGGGGTGTCCGATGGAGTTTTTATCCCTGTACCCTATGTGCAAAAAACATAGCCAAATTTTGAAATCCATCTAGCCCCCTCCAAAGCACATCAATGGACATCTACGGCCTCCCAGAAGTACAACAAAACAAACCCCAGCTCCCCACGACATTACCTTCTCCACATACAGAATTGGACAGGGGTGTCCGATGGAGTTTTTATCCCTGTACCTAACCCTAACCCTAACCCTAACCCTAACCCTAACCCTAACCCTAACCCTAACCCTAACCCCTCCAAAGCACATCAATGGACATCTACGGCCTCCCAGAAGTACAACAAAACAAACCCCAGCTCCCCACGACTTTACCTTCTCCACATACAGAATTGGACAGGGGTGTCCAATTGAGTTTTTATCCCTGTATGTGCAAAAAACATAGCCACATTTTGAAATCCATCTAGCCCCCTCCAAAGCACATCAATGGACATCTACGGCCTCCCAGAAGTACAACATAACAAACCCCAGCTCCCCACGACATTACCTTCTCCACATACAGAATTGGACAGGGGTGTCCGATGGAGTTTTTATCCCTGTACCCTATGTGCAAAAAACATAGCCAAATTTTGAAATCCATCTAGCCCCCTCCAAAGCACATCAATGGACATCTACGGCCTCCCAGAAGTACAACAAAACAAACCCCAGCTCCCCACGACATTACCTTCTCCACATACAGAATTGGACAGGGGTGTCCGATGGAGTTTTTATCCCTGTACCTAACCCTAACCCTAACCCTAACCCTAACCCTAACCCTAACCTAACCCTAACCCTAACCCTAACCCTAACCCTAACCCTAACCCTAACCCTAACCCTAACCCTAACCCTAACCCTAACCCCTAACCCTAACCCTAACCCTAACCCTAACCCTAACCCTAACCCTAACCCTAACCCTAACCCTAACCCTAACCCTAACCCTAACCCTAACCCTAACCCTAACCCTAACCCTAACCCTAACCCTAACCCTAACCCTAACCCTAACCCTAACCCTAACCCTAACCCTAACCCTAACCCTAACCCTAACCCTAACCCTAACCCTAACCCTAACCCTAACCCTAACCCTAACCCTAAACCCTAACCCTAACCCTAACCCTAACCCTAACCCTAACCCTAACCCTAACCCTAACCCTAACCCTAACCCTAACCCTAACCCTAACCCTAACCCTAACCCTAACCCTAACCCTAACCCTAACCCTAACCCTAACCTAACCCTAACCCTAACCCTAACCCTAACCCTAACCCTAAACCCTAACCCTAACCCTAACCCTAACCCTAACCCC
>NW_028165372.1:0-15000 GCF_964263955.1 Coregonus lavaretus | reverse complement strand
ACCCTAACCCTAACCCAGCTTAAAACGTACTTGCAGACTTGAAAACCCTTGCCTATTGTAGAGCGCGCCTCCTACTTCCACTGCTGAACGAAAACCCATGATTTTGGACCCTGTTTTCATGCGACATGGCTAAAAGAATTGTTTCACGTTTGTCACACTCAAACAGTGTCTCCTGTCATATGCTGAACTAGTCGCATTGTGGATTTTGGTTAAAACATGATTTTGGACAATGTTCATGGAACTCAGCTTAAAACGTACTTGCAGACTTGAAAACCCTTGCCTATTGTAGAGCGCGCCTCCTACTTCCACTGCTGAACGAAAACCCATGATTTTGGACCCTGTTTTCATGCGAAAAGGCTAAAAGAAACGTTTCACGTTTGTTACACTCAAACAGTGTCTCCTCTCATATGCTGAACTGGTCGCATTGTGGATTTTGGTTAAAACATGATTTTGGACAATGTTCATGGAACTCAGCTTAAAACGTACTTGCAGACTTGAAAACCTTTGCCTATTGTAGAGCGCGCCTCCTACTTCCACTGCTGAACAAAAACCCATGATTTTGGACCCTGTTTTCATGCGACATGGCTAAAAGAATTGTTTCACGTTTGTTACACTCAAACAGTGTCTCCTGTCATATGCTGAACTGGTCGCAATGTGGATTTGGCCTAAAACATGATTTTGGACAATGTTCATGGAACTCAGCTTTAAACGTACTTGCAGACTTGAAAACCCTTGCCTATTGTAGAGCGCGCCTCCTACTTGCACTGCTGAACGAAAACCCATGATTTTGGACCCTGTTTTCATACGAAAAGGCTAAAAGAAATGTTTCACGTTTGTTACACTCAAACAGTGTCTCCTCTCATATGCTGAACTGGTCGCATTGTGGATTTTGGTTAAAACATGATTTTGGACAATGTTCATGGAACTCAGCTTAAAACGTACTTGCAGACTTGAAAACCCTTGCCTATTGTAGAGCGCGCCTCCTACTTCCACTGCTGAACGAAAACCCATGATTTTGGACCCTGTTTTCATGCGAAAAGGCTAAAAGAATTGTTTCACGCTTGTTACACTCAAACAGTGTCTCCTCTAATATGCTGAACTGGTCGCATTGTGGATTTGGCCTAAAACATGATTTTGGACAATGTTCATGGAACTCAGCTTAAAACGTACTTGCAGACTTGAAAACCCTTGCCTATTGTAGAGCGCGCCTCCTACTTCCACTGCTGAACGAAAACCCATGATTTTGGACCCTGTTTTCATGCGAAAAGGCTAAAAGAAATGTTTCACGTTTGTTACACTCAAACAGTGTCTCCTCTCATATGCTGAACAGGTCGCATTGTGGATTTTGGTTAAAACATGATTTTGGACAATGTTCATGGAACTCAGTTTAAAACGTACTTGCAGACTTGAAAACCCTTGCCTATTGTAGAGCGCGCCTCCTACTTCCACTGCTGAACGAAAACCCATGATTTTGGACCCTGTTTTCATGCGAAAAGGCTAAAAGAAATGTTTCACGTTTGTTACACTCAAACAGTGTCTCCTCTCATATGCTGAACTGGTCGCATTGTGGATTTTGGTTAAAACATGATTTTGGACAATGTTCATGGAACTCAGTTTAAAACGTACTTGCAGACTTGAAAACCCTTGCCTATTGTAGAGCGCGCCTCCTACTTCCACTGCTGAACGAAAACCCATGATTTTGGACCCTGTTTTCATGCGAAAAGGCTAAAAGAAATGTTTCACGTTTGTTACACTCAAACAGTGTCTCCTCTCATATGCTGAACTGGTCGCATTGTGGATTTTGGTTAAAACATGATTTTGGACAATGTTCATGGAACTCAGTTTAAAACGTACTTGCAGACTTGAAAACCCTTGCCTATTGTAGAGCGCACCTCCTACTTCCACTGCTGAACGAAAACCCATGATTTTGGACCCTGTTTTCATGCGAAAAGGCTAAAAGAAATGTTTCACGTTTGTTACACTCAAACAGTGTCTCCTCTCATATGCTGAACTGGTCGCATTGCGGATTTTGGTTAAAACATGATTTTGGACAATGTTCATGGAACTCAGTTTAAAACGTACTTGCAGACTTGAAAACCCTTGCCTATTGTAGAGCGCGCCTCCTACTTCCACTGCTGAACGAAAACCCATGATTTTGGACCCTGTTTTCATGCGAAAAGGCTAAAAGAAATGTTTCACGTTTGTTACACTCAAACAGTGTCTCCTCTCATATGCTGAACTGGTCGCATTGCGGATTTTGGTTAAAACATGATTTTGGACAATGTTCATGGAACTCAGTTTAAAACGTACTTGCAGACTTGAAAACCCTTGCCTATTGTAGAGCGCGCCTCCTACTTCCACTGCTGAACGAAAACCCATGATTTTGGACCCTGTTTTCATGCGAAAAGGCTAAAAGAAATGTTTCACGTTTGTTACACTCAAACAGTGTCTCCTCTCATATGCTGAACTGGTCGCATTGTGGATTTTGGTTAAAACATGATTTTGGACAATGTTCATGGAACTCAGTTTAAAACGTACTTGCAGACTTGAAAACCCTTGCCTATTGTAGAGCGCGCCTCCTACTTCCACTGCTGAACGAAAACCCATGATTTTGGACCCTGTTTTCATGCGAAAAGGCTAAAAGAAATGTTTCACGTTTGTTACACTCAAACAGTGTCTCCTCTCATATGCTGAACTGGTCGCATTGTGGATTTTGGTTAAAACATGATTTTGGACAATGTTCATGGAACTCAGTTTAAAACGTACTTGCAGACTTGAAAACCCTTGCCTATTGTAGAGCGCGCCTCCTACTTCCACTGCTGAACGAAAACCCATGATTTTGGACCCTGTTTTCATGCGAAAAGGCTAAAAGAAATGTTTCACGTTTGTTACACTCAAACAGTGTCTCCTCTCATATGCTGAACTGGTCGCATTGCGGATTTTGGTTAAAACATGATTTTGGACAATGTTCATGGAACTCAGTTTAAAACGTACTTGCAGACTTGAAAACCCTTGCCTATTGTAGAGCGCGCCTCCTACTTCCACTGCTGAACGAAAACCCATGATTTTGGACCCTGTTTTCATGCGAAAAGGCTAAAAGAAATGTTTCACGTTTGTTACACTCAAACAGTGTCTCCTCTCATATGCTGAACTGGTCGCATTGTGGATTTTGGTTAAAACATGATTTTGGACAATGTTCATGGAACTCAGTTTAAAACGTACTTGCAGACTTGAAAACCCTTGCCTATTGTAGAGCGCGCCTCCTACTTCCACTGCTGAACGAAAACCCATGATTTTGGACCCTGTTTTCATGCGAAAAGGCTAAAAGAAATGTTTCACGTTTGTTACACTCAAACAGTGTCTCCTCTCATATGCTGAACTGGTCGCATTGCGGATTTTGGTTAAAACATGATTTTGGACAATGTTCATGGAACTCAGTTTAAAACGTACTTGCAGACTTGAAAACCCTTGCCTATTGTAGAGCGCGCCTCCTACTTCCACTGCTGAACGAAAACCCATGATTTTGGACCCTGTTTTCATGCGAAAAGGCTAAAAGAAATGTTTCACGTTTGTTACACTCAAACAGTGTCTCCTCTCATATGCTGAACTGGTCGCATTGTGGATTTTGGTTAAAACATGATTTTGGACAATGTTCATGGAACTCAGTTTAAAACGTACTTGCAGACTTGAAAACCCTTGCCTATTGTAGAGCGCGCCTCCTACTTCCACTGCTGAACGAAAACCCATGATTTTGGACCCTGTTTTCATGCGAAAAGGCTAAAAGAAATGTTTCACGTTTGTTACACTCAAACAGTGTCTCCTCTCATATGCTGAACTGGTCGCATTGTGGATTTTGGTTAAAACATGATTTTGGACAATGTTCATGGAACTCAGTTTAAAACGTACTTGCAGACTTGAAAACCCTTGCCTATTGTAGAGCGCGCCTCCTACTTCCACTGCTGAACGAAAACCCATGATTTTGGACCCTGTTTTCATGCGAAAAGGCTAAAAGAAATGTTTCACGTTTGTTACACTCAAACAGTGTCTCCTCTCATATGCTGAACTGGTCGCATTGCGGATTTTGGTTAAAACATGATTTTGGACAATGTTCATGGAACTCAGTTTAAAACGTACTTGCAGACTTGAAAACCCTTGCCTATTGTAGAGCGCGCCTCCTACTTCCACTGCTGAACGAAAACCCATGATTTTGGACCCTGTTTTCATGCGAAAAGGCTAAAAGAAATGTTTCACGTTTGTTACACTCAAACAGTGTCTCCTCTCATATGCTGAACTGGTCGCATTGTGGATTTTGGTTAAAACATGATTTTGGACAATGTTCATGGAACTCAGTTTAAAACGTACTTGCAGACTTGAAAACCCTTGCCTATTGTAGAGCGCACCTCCTACTTCCACTGCTGAACGAAAACCCATGATTTTGGACCCTGTTTTCATGCGAAAAGGCTAAAAGAAATGTTTCACGTTTGTTACACTCAAACAGTGTCTCCTCTCATATGCTGAACTGGTCGCATTGCGGATTTTGGTTAAAACATGATTTTGGACAATGTTCATGGAACTCAGTTTAAAACGTACTTGCAGACTTGAAAACCCTTGCCTATTGTAGAGCGCGCCTCCTACTTCCACTGCTGAACGAAAACCCATGATTTTGGACCCTGTTTTCATGCGAAAAGGCTAAAAGAAATGTTTCACGTTTGTTACACTCAAACAGTGTCTCCTCTCATATGCTGAACTGGTCGCATTGCGGATTTTGGTTAAAACATGATTTTGGACAATGTTCATGGAACTCAGTTTAAAACGTACTTGCAGACTTGAAAACCCTTGCCTATTGTAGAGCGCGCCTCCTACTTCCACTGCTGAACGAAAACCCATGATTTTGGACCCTGTTTTCATGCGAAAAGGCTAAAAGAAATGTTTCACGTTTGTTACACTCAAACAGTGTCTCCTCTCATATGCTGAACTGGTCGCATTGTGGATTTTGGTTAAAACATGATTTTGGACAATGTTCATGGAACTCAGTTTAAAACGTACTTGCAGACTTGAAAACCCTTGCCTATTGTAGAGCGCGCCTCCTACTTCCACTGCTGAACGAAAACCCATGATTTTGGACCCTGCTTTCATGCGAAAAGGCTAAAAGAAATGTTTCACGTTTGTTACACTCAAACAGTGTCTCCTCTCATATGCTGAACTGGTCGCATTGTGGATTTTGGTTAAAACATGATTTTGGACAATGTTCATGGAACTCAGTTTAAAACGTACTTGCAGACTTGAAAACCCTTGCCTATTGTAGAGCGCGCCTCCTACTTCCACTGCTGAACGAAAACCCATGATTTTGGACCCTGTTTTCATGCGAAAAGGCTAAAAGAAATGTTTCACGTTTGTTACACTCAAACAGTGTCTCCTCTCATATGCTGAACTGGTCGCATTGCGGATTTTGGTTAAAACATGATTTTGGACAATGTTCATGGAACTCAGTTTAAAACGTACTTGCAGACTTGAAAACCCTTGCCTATTGTAGAGCGCGCCTCCTACTTCCACTGCTGAACGAAAACCCATGATTTTGGACCCTGTTTTCATGCGAAAAGGCTAAAAGAAATGTTTCACGTTTGTTACACTCAAACAGTGTCTCCTCTCATATGCTGAACTGGTCGCATTGCGGATTTTGGTTAAAACATGATTTTGGACAATGTTCATGGAACTCAGTTTAAAACGTACTTGCAGACTTGAAAACCCTTGCCTATTGTAGAGCGCGCCTCCTACTTCCACTGCTGAACGAAAACCCATGATTTTGGACCCTGTTTTCATGCGAAAAGGCTAAAAGAAATGTTTCACGTTTGTTACACTCAAACAGTGTCTCCTCTCATATGCTGAACTGGTCGCATTGTGGATTTTGGTTAAAACATGATTTTGGACAATGTTCATGGAACTCAGTTTAAAACGTACTTGCAGACTTGAAAACCCTTGCCTATTGTAGAGCGCGCCTCCTACTTCCACTGCTGAACGAAAACCCATGATTTTGGACCCTGTTTTCATGCGAAAAGGCTAAAAGAAATGTTTCACGTTTGTTACACTCAAACAGTGTCTCCTCTCATATGCTGAACTGGTCGCATTGTGGATTTTGGTTAAAACATGATTTTGGACAATGTTCATGGAACTCAGTTTAAAACGTACTTGCAGACTTGAAAACCCTTGCCTATTGTAGAGCGCGCCTCCTACTTCCACTGCTGAACGAAAACCCATGATTTTGGACCCTGTTTTCATGCGAAAAGGCTAAAAGAAATGTTTCACGTTTGTTACACTCAAACAGTGTCTCCTCTCATATGCTGAACTGGTCGCATTGTGGATTTTGGTTAAAACATGATTTTGGACAATGTTCATGGAACTCAGTTTAAAACGTACTTGCAGACTTGAAAACCCTTGCCTATTGTAGAGCGCGCCTCCTACTTCCACTGCTGAACGAAAACCCATGATTTTGGACCCTGTTTTCATGCGAAAAGGCTAAAAGAAATGTTTCACGTTTGTTACACTCAAACAGTGTCTCCTCTCATATGCTGAACTGGTCGCATTGCGGATTTTGGTTAAAACATGATTTTGGACAATGTTCATGGAACTCAGTTTAAAACGTACTTGCAGACTTGAAAACCCTTGCCTATTGTAGAGCGCGCCTCCTACTTCCACTGCTGAACGAAAACCCATGATTTTGGACCCTGTTTTCATGCGAAAAGGCTAAAAGAAATGTTTCACGTTTGTTACACTCAAACAGTGTCTCCTCTCATATGCTGAACTGGTCGCATTGCAGATTTTGGTTAAAACATGATTTTGGACAATGTTCATGGAACTCAGTTTAAAACGTACTTGCAGACTTGAAAACCCTTGCCTATTGTAGAGCGCACCTCCTACTTCCACTGCTGAACGAAAACCCATGATTTTGGACCCTGTTTTCATGCGAAAAGGCTAAAAGAAATGTTTCACGTTTGTTACACTCAAACAGTGTCTCCTCTCATATGCTGAACTGGTCGCATTGCGGATTTTGGTTAAAACATGATTTTGGACAATGTTCATGGAACTCAGTTTAAAACGTACTTGCAGACTTGAAAACCCTTGCCTATTGTAGAGCGCGCCTCCTACTTCCACTGCTGAACGAAAACCCATGATTTTGGACCCTGTTTTCATGCGAAAAGGCTAAAAGAAATGTTTCACGTTTGTTACACTCAAACAGTGTCTCCTCTCATATGCTGAACTGGTCGCATTGTGGATTTTGGTTAAAACATGATTTTGGACAATGTTCATGGAACTCAGTTTAAAACGTACTTGTCACGGTTCAGACAGACGACCAGAGGACCACAATTGCGTCACACCAGAAAGTTTATTAAACTTAAGGGAAAAGGGAAGTAGGGAGTGAATGAAGGCTCCAGGGGTAACAGGGATCCCGTCCAATGTGCTGGGTCTGTGCCCCCCCCAGTGGCAGCGATGCGTCCTATGAAGCCGGTGGTGGGTGGTCCAGAAGTCCTGGGGGGGGGGAGACACAGACACAACAGGGCGGAATGAAACAAGGCAGCAGTACAGTTCAAGGGAAATCCAAAATACGTAGTAGCAAGGCAGAAGGCTGGTCAGAGTTACCGGGATTGAAGAGTAGTCAGGAGTCGTAATGGCAGAAGCAGGTCTGGATCTCCTGGGGCAGACGAGTATCCAAAAATCAGGCAGGTCCGGGGTCACAAAACCAGGGTGAGCCAGAAGCGCGAGCAAACAGGTTCCGGGTGTGAGCTTTGCAGACGATCTGACACCGGAGAGCTGAAAGACAGGGCCTTAAATACTGGGAGAGGTAGTGGGTAATGCAGCGCAGCTGGCAGAGTAATTAGAGCAGAGCAGAGCAGGGACAGGTGGAGCTAGTTAGGCTGAGTAGAGAGAGTGGTGAGCAGAGTGGAAGAAAATAAGGTGGTAACCCGGTGGAGTGAGAGGCTCATGACAGAACCCCCCCCCCAAGGGACGGCCCCAGAAGTCCCAAGAGCAACACCACGCCGGGCGGGAGGAGGGGAGCCGGAGGAGGGCTAGAACTCCTCCGAACGGTCCGAGTGAACGTCCTCATCCTCGGAGGAAGCCGGAGGGCCGTGGTCGGGAGATGGGACAGGTCCCGAGACAGGATCAGGCACAGGACAGGAAGCCGAGCGGGCAGGACGGTTAGGGACCCCTCTGGGGCGGCCCCTACGGATTGCAGGTTGATCAGGATGCCGTTGGTGGAAAGCGGTGATGAGAGTCCTATCCACAATCCGACTAGCTGGCACCCAGGTCCTTTCCTCAGGTCCATAGCCCTCCCAGTCAATGAGGTACTGGAGACCCCTACCCCTCCGTCTGGACCGAAGCAGGCGGCGGACGGTGTAAACCAGACCACCATCGACGAGCCGTGGAGGAGGAGGACAAGGCGCAGCAGGGACCAGCGGACTCTCATGGATGGGCTTAATCTTAGACACATGGAAAGTGGGGTGCACCCTCAGGGAATTAGGCAGTTGGAGCCGGACAGCAGTTGGGCTAATCACTCTTATGATAGGGAATGGGCCAATGAACCGAGGTGCCAGCTTCTGCGACTCCACCCTGAGTGGCAGGTTCTTTGATGACAACCACACCCTTTGACCAACATGGTAGGTGGGAGCAGGAATTCTCCGACGGTTGGCCCCGGTAGTGTAGCTGGCAACGGATCTGAGGAGTGTGGCTCGGGCTTGTGACCAGGTGCGGCGACAACGACGGGCAAAAGCAAGTGCAGATGGGCAAGTAACCTCCTCTTCCTGGCTGGCAAATAGAGGAGGCTGGTATCCATAAACACATTGGAAAGGGGACATACCGATGGCAGAGCAGGTCAGAGAATTGTGTGCGTACTCCACCCATGTCAATTGCTGCGACCAGGAGTGGGGGTTGCGTGAAGTCATGCATCGCAGTGCCTTCTCGAGCTCCTGATTAGCCCGCTCTGACTGCCCATTGGATTGGGGATGGAATCCGGAAGTCAGACTGACTGTGGCTCCCAGCAGGTGACAGAACTCCTTCCAAAAAGCGGAGGAGAATTGTGGACCACGGTCAGAAACTACATCCTTTGGCAGTCCGTGGATCCGGAAGACGTGTTCCAGGACCACCTGGGCGGTCTCCTTGGCGGTTGGGAGCTTGGGGAGGGGAATGAAGTGTGCCATCTTGCTGAAACGGTCAACTATGGTGAGAATGACGGTCATGCCACTTGAAGGGGGCAGCCCCGTGACAAAGTCAAGGGCGATGTGAGACCAGGGACGTCTGGGCACAGGCAGGGGCTGCAGCAATCCGGCTGGGGGCTGGCAGGACGACTTGTGTTGGTTGCAGATGGGGCAGGCTTGGACGAATTCCCGTACATCCTTCCTCAGAGAGGGCCACCAGAACCTCTGGGCGAGCAGGTTGTAAGTGCGGGTGGAGCCAGGGTGACAAGCTAGGCGGGAGTCATGTCCCCACTGAACGACCTGGGACCTCAGGTCTTCGGGGACAAAAAGGCGGTCAGCTGGGCAAGTGCTGGGACCTGGCTGGTTACGGAGAGCCTCCAGCACCTGTTCCTCAACAGCCCAGGTCAGAGCTGCAACGATGCAGGGACTTGGCAGAATCGACACAGGGTCCTTGGAGGGGGTGTCATCCTTCTGGAATTGACGGGAGAGGGCGTCTGGCTTGGTGTTGCGTGATCCAGGCCGGTATGACAGAGTGAAATTAAACCTGGTGAAGAACAGGGCCCAGCGGGACTGCCTGGAGTTCAACCGTTTGGCCGTGCGGATGTACTCCAAGTTCTTATGATCGGTCCAAACGAGAAATGGAATGGTGGACCCCTCCAGCCAGTGACGCCACTCCTCCAAGGCAAGCTTCACAGCCAGCAGCTCACGGTTCCCTATGTCGTAATTGCACTCAGAGGGGGACAACCGACGTGAGAAAAAGGCACAGGGATGGAGCTTCCTATCCTCCGCAGCCCACTGAGAAATCACAGCACCAACTCCCACATCCGAGGCGTCCACCTCCACAATGAATTGCCGGTCCACATCAGGCATCTGGAGGATGGGAGCGGAGGTGAACCTCACCTTGAGGGTACTGAAGGCTTTGTCGGCTGCTGGGGTCCAGGTGAAGGGTTGCTTGGTGCTGGTTAGAGCAGTGAGAGGGGCAGCAACGGTACTGTAGTTCCGGATAAACTTTCTATAGAAGTTAGCGAACCCCAGAAACTGTTGCAGCTTCTTTCTGTTCTCCGGAACTGGCCATGAAGTGACTGCTGATACTTTGGCAGGATCCATTTGGATACTTCCCTCTGCCACTATGTACCCCAGGAAGACCACTGTCTTGACGTGAAACTCACATTTCTCTGCCTTGGCGTAGAGGGAATTCTCCAGAAGACGATGAAGGACTTGCTGGACATGGCGGGTGTGTTCAGACAGGTTTCTGGAGTAGATTAAGATGTCATCCAGGTAAACGAAGACAAACTTGTTTAACATGTCCCGCAGTACATCATTCACTAGAGCCTGGAACACAGCAGGAGCATTGGTGAGGCCAAAAGGCATAACCAGATACTCGTAGTGGCCGGTTGGTGTATTGAATGCGGTTTTCCATTCATCTCCCTCCCGGATCCGCACTAGGTGGTAAGCGTTTCTGAGATCCAACTTGGTAAAAACAGTGGCTCCCTGGAGCAACTCAAAAGCAGAGGTGAGCAGAGGCAGAGGGTAACGGTTTTTCACTGTGATGTCGTTGAGTCCCCTGTAGTCGATGCAGGGGCGAAGAGATCCGTCCTTCTTCCCCACAAAGAAGAAGCCAGCACCAGCAGGAGATGAAGATGAACGGATTAATCCTGCGGACAGAGAGCCATTGATGTAGTCCTCCATGGACTTTCTTTCAGGAGCAGACAACGAATAAAGACGACCCTTTGGAGGGGCTGTTCCAGGGAGGAGGTCGATGGCACAGTCGTACGGTCGGTGAGGGGGCAGAGATGTGGCTCTTGCTTTGTTAAACACCTCTCTGAGACCATGGTAGCATTCTGGGACATTGGAGAGGTCAGGAGCGGAGTTAGTAGGTACTGGCCGAGGGGGTAGTGCGGCAGCAAGCAGGCAGGTTCGGTGGCAGTCCTCTCCCCACTCCCTGATCACCCCGGTCACCCAGTCGAGCTGAGGGTTGTGCCGGCGGAGCCATGGGTAACCCAGGATAAGGGGTTGGCCTGGAGAGGGGAGCAGGTGAAACTGGATAGTTTCTTGATGGTTTCCGGACAGACCCATCGAGACCGGGGCCGTGACATGAGTGACCGATCCGAGTAAGTGTCCGTCCAGTGCCCGGGCAGGAATAGGAGGTGTCAAACGGAGGTTCTCCAGTCCCAGTTGGCGTGCCAGCTTGATGTCCATTATGTTGGCTTCGGCGCCAGAATCCACCAGAGCAGCCAGGGTGTGAGTTGAGTCAGAGAGGCGGAGGTGAACTTGCAGCAGGGGTTTGCGGTCGGAGGACTGGATGGTCATTGAACTCAACCGGACTCCCCCTATGCCCGGTGAGCTTCGGCCCTTTAAAGGGCAGGTTACCACACGATGTCCATCACCTCCACAATAGAGGCAGAGGTTTGAGGTGAAGCGTCGCTGGCGCTCTGCAGGAGTGAGAGAGGCTCGCCCAATCTCCATAGGCTCAGACTGATCAAGCTGACCTGGGTGAGTGGCAGTAGATGACAGGAGCCCAGTCGGACCTCTCCGAATGCCGGTAGTAGGTGGACCTTGGCGCCCCCTCTCACGACGACGGGTCTGTATCCTTCTGTCGATCCTGACAGTCAGTGCGATGGCTTCATCAAGAGTGGAAGGCAGTTCATGGGAGACCAACTCGTCCTTGATATAGTCAGCCAAACTATGGAAGAACGCGTCCACCAACGATGGTGTGTTCCAAGAACTTCGTCTAGCCAGGGTTCGGAAGTCGATGGAATGGTCTGCGACTGTACGTCTGCCTTGTCGAATACTGAACAGTTCACGAGACGCCTCTGCGGTTGGTGAATCCAGGTCAAACACCTTCAGCATCTCCTCAGCAAACAGGTCGAAGGTTGCACATGCGGGGGTTTGACGTTCGAACTCTGCTGTTCCCCAGAGTCGAGCTCGGCCCGTCAGGTGAGTGATGGCATACCCAACTTTAGCCCCCTCCGTGGCGAAGGTCCTTGGCTGCAAGGAGAACTGAAGTCGGCAGCTAGTCAGGAATGGCCGGACCTGGGTTGAATCGCCGTTGAACCGCTCGGGGTTTCCAATCTTGGGTTCCGGAGCAGCGGCTGCAATGACCGGGGCAAGTAACTCGGGGGCAGGGCTGGTGGGCAGACTGGCTGGGGTCAGGTTGGTGAGGAGTTGAATGATCATGGCGAGTTGTTGTTGCTGCTGCTGGAACTGCTGCTCATGCTCATCGGTTTCCATGTCGGGGAAAGTGTGCGCTGAGTCCATAATGGTCAGATCGTACTGTCACGGTTCAGACAGACGACCAGAGGACCACAATTGCGTCACACCAGAAAGTTTATTAAACTTAAGGGAAAAGGGAAGTAGGGAGTGAATGAAGGCTCCAGGGGTAACAGGGATCCCGTCCAATGTGCTGGGTCTGTGCCCCCCCCCAGTGGCAGCGATGCGTCCTATGAAGCCGGTGGTGGGTGGTCCAGAAGTCCTGGGGGGGGGGAGACACAGACACAACAGGGCGGAATGAAACAAGGCAGCAGTACAGTTCAAGGGAAATCCAAAATACGTAGTAGCAAGGCAGAAGGCTGGTCAGAGTTACCGGGATTGAAGAGTAGTCAGGAGTCGTAATGGCAGAAGCAGGTCTGGATCTCCTGGGGCAGACGAGTATCCAAAAATCAGGCAGGTCCGGGGTCACAAAACCAGGGTGAGCCAGAAGCGCGAGCAAACAGGTTCCGGGTGTGAGCTTTGCAGACGATCTGACACCGGAGAGCTGAAAGACAGGGCCTTAAATACTGGGAGAGGTAGTGGGTAATGCAGCGCAGCTGGCAGAGTAATTAGAGCAGAGCAGAGCAGGGACAGGTGGAGCTAGTTAGGCTGAGTAGAGAGAGTGGTGAGCAGAGTGGAAGAAAATAAGGTGGTAACCCGGTGGAGTGAGAGGCTCATGACAGTACTTGCAGACTTGAAAACCCTTGCCTATTGTAGAGCGCACCTCCTACTTCCACTGCTGAACGAAAACCCATGATTTTGGACCCTGTTTTCATGCGAAAAGGCTAAAAGAAATGTTTCACGTTTGTTACACTCAAACAGTGTCTCCTCTCATATGCTGAACTGGTCGCATTGCGGATTTTGGTTAAAACATGATTTTGGACAATGTTCATGGAACTCAGTTTAAAACGTACTTGCAGACTTGAAAACCCTTGCCTATTGTAGAGCGCGCCTCCTACTTCCACTGCTGAACGAAAACCCATGATTTTGGACCCTGTTTTCATGCGAAAAGGCTAAAAGAAATGTTTCACGTTTGTTACACTCAAACAGTGTCTCCTCTCATATGCTGAACTGGTCGCATTGCGGATTTTGGTTAAAACATGATTTTGGACAATGTTCATGGAACTCAGTTTAAAACGTACTTGCAGACTTGAAAACCCTTGCCTATTGTAGAGCGCGCCTCCTACTTCCACTGCTGAACGAAAACCCATGATTTTGGACCCTGTTTTCATGCGAAAAGGCTAAAAGAAATGTTTCACGTTTGTTACACTCAAACAGTGTCTCCTCTCATATGCTGAACTGGTCGCATTGTGGATTTTGGTTAAAACATGATTTTGGACAATGTTCATGGAACTCAGTTTAAAACGTACTTGCAGACTTGAAAACCCTTGCCTATTGTAGAGCGCGCCTCCTACTTCCACTGCTGAACGAAAACCCATGATTTTGGACCCTGTTTTCATGCGAAAAGGCTAAAAGAAATGTTTCACGTTTGTTACACTCAAACAGTGTCTCCTCTCATATGCTGAACTGGTCGCATTGTGGATTTTGGTTAAAACATGATTTTGGACAATGTTCATGGAACTCAGTTTAAAACGTACTTGCAGACTTGAAAACCCTTGCCTATTGTAGAGCGCGCCTCCTACTTCCACTGCTGAACGAAAACCCATGATTTTGGACCCTGTTTTCATGCGAAAAGGCTAAAAGAAATGTTTCACGTTTGTTACACTCAAACAGTGTCTCCTCTCATATGCTGAACTGGTCGCATTGCGGATTTTGGTTAAAACATGATTTTGGACAATGTTCATGGAACTCAGTTTAAAACGTACTTGCAGACTTGAAAACCCTTGCCTATTGTAGAGCGCGCCTCCTACTTCCACTGCTGAACGAAAACCCATGATTTTGGACCCTGTTTTCATGCGAAAAGGCTAAAAGAAATGTTTCACGTTTGTTACACTCAAACAGTGTCTCCTCTCATATGCTGAACTGGTCGCATTGCGGATTTTGGTTAAAACATGATTTTGGACAATGTTCATGGAACTCAGTTTAAAACGTACTTGCAGACTTGAAAACCCTTGCCTATTGTAGAGCGCGCCTCCTACTTCCACTGCTAAACCCATGATTTTGGACCCTGTTTTCATGCGAAAAGGCTAAAAGAAATGTTTCACGTTTGTTACACTCAAACAGTGTCTCCTCTCATATGCTGAACTGGTCGCATTGCGGATTTTGGTTAAAACATGATTTTGGACAATGTTCATGGAACTCAGTTTAAAACGTACTTGCAGACTTGAAAACCCTTGCCTATTGTAGAGCGCGCCTCCTACTTCCACTGCTGAATGAAAACCCATGATTTTGGACCCTGTTTTCATGCGAAAAGGCTAAAAGAAATGTTTCACGTTTGTTACACTCAAACAGTGTCTCCTCTCATATGCTAAACTGGTCGCATTGTGGATTTTGGTTAAAACATGATTTTGGACAATGTTCATGGAACTCAGTTTAAAACGTACTTGCAGACTTGAAAACCCTTGCCTATTGTAGAGCGCGCCTCCTACTTCCACTGCTGAAC